>NC_061822.1:39389249-39394249 GCF_019202785.1 Penaeus chinensis | reverse complement strand
TGTTTTTATTATAATAAAATCAAATTAAAAGAAGATCAGACAGAGAAAGGGATGATTTTGATTAAAGCAGGATTGCAATTGCAATGATAATAAAGAGAATACAAGAGAATAGTTGATATTGCAAGTCGTAATTTTTATAGATATGCTCTTTGTGCTTTTTTTTATATCTTCTGCTTCTCAAGACTATCAGTGCAATAAATATTATTTGATTATTATCCAAATCATTATTGTTCTTGTTACTGTTGAGTTGTTGATGATGCTATTATGATTATTATTATTATTATCATTATTATTATTATTATTATTATTATTATTATTATTATTATTATTATTATTATTATTATTATCATTACTGTTATTATTATGATTATCATTATTTGTATTATTGTTTTTTATTATTATTATTATTGTTACCATTATCATTATTATTATTATCATTAATATTATTATCATTATTATCATTATTATTATTATTATTATCATTACTATTATTATTATCATCATTATTATTGTCATCATTATTGTTATCATTATCATTATCATTATCATTTTTATTATTATTATTATTATTTTTATTATTATTATTATTACTATTATTATTATCATTATTATTATCACTACTATTATTATCATTATTATTATTATTATTATTATTACTATTACTTTTATTTTTATCATTACTATTACGATTGCCATCATCATTATTACTATCATCATTATTATCCTTATTATCGTTATCATTATTGATAGTAATATTATTATTATCCTGCTTATTATTGTTATTATTATGATTTTTATATCTTTATATTATTATGAGTCATCTTTATTAGTATTACCATCCTTATTATTACTATTATTATCACTATTATTATTATTATTACTATTATTATTATTACTGTTGATATTATTATTATCATTATCTTAAATATTATTATTATTATTATTATTATTGTAATCGTTATTATTATAATTATTATTATCATTATTATCATTATTATTCTTATTCTTATTCTTATTATTATTATTATTATTATTATTATTATTATTATTATTATTATTATTATTATTATTATCATTACTATTATCATTATTACTATTATTATTATTATTATTATTATTATTATTATTATTACTATCATCATCAACATTATTATTATCATCGCTATTACCGTTATCATTATCATTAGCATTATTATCACCAATATCCTTTTCACTAGCATTATTATGATCATCATTATTATCATCCTGATTGTTACCATTATTGTTATCATTATTAATATTATTACTATCATTTTCATTATTATCATTATCATCATCAGTATTATTATTATTATTATTATTATTATTATTATTATTATTATTATTATTACTATTATTATCAG
The DNA here is from genome assembly GCF_019202785.1 of Penaeus chinensis. Classification (NCBI taxonomy): domain Eukaryota; kingdom Metazoa; phylum Arthropoda; class Malacostraca; order Decapoda; family Penaeidae; genus Penaeus; species Penaeus chinensis. The sequence goes on along the minus strand of NC_061822.1, from coordinate 39,392,867 downwards.
TATCATTATTATTATTATTATTATTATTATAATTATTATTATTATTATTATCGTCATCATCATTTTCATTATTTTTATCCTTATCATTATTATTATCATTATTACTATTTTTATTGCTATTATTATTATCCTTATCATTATTATTGATGAATCTTGACAAATATAGAAAAGGTATGAATGAGAATGAATATCTTCACAATACAAGAGATGTATTTAACAGGCTTCGTCAGAAATACATGTATTTCTGACGAAGATATAATTGAAACCGGTCAAATACATCTCATTCATACCTTCTCTACAATAATGATTTATGTTATTATTTTTATTATTATTATCATTATTATTATCATTATCATTGCTGTTATCAGTATAATTATTATTATTATTTTATTATTATTATTATAATTTAATTATTATTATTATTATTATTATCATTCTTATTCTTATTCTTATTCTTATTATTATTATTATTATTATTATTATTATTATTACTATTATTATTATTATTATTATTATAAGTATTGTTATTATTATTATTAACATTATTATCATTATCATTATTATTATCATTAGTATCACTCTGAATGTCATTATTATTATTATTGTTATTATCATCAGTATAACTATTTATTTTATTATCATCAGAGTTATCGTTATAGTTATTATTATTATCATATTATCGTAATTACCATTGCAGTCATATTCTTTGTTATTATAAATATTATCATTATCATTATGGTTATTATCATTATTACTATCATTATCATTTCTATTACCTTTTTTAATTTCATTATTATCACCAATTATTACCATCATCCTTAACAATATCATTATCATTGTTAATACTATCATTAATGTTACCGTCATCATTATTATTTTTGTTGTTATCATTATTGTTATCATCGTCATCATTCTAATACACAATATCATAAGCATCCCCATTATCATTATTGTGACTATAATGGCCATTATAACCGTCAGAATTATTATCATTAGCATAATTACAACTGTCGTCCTACTGATTGTTAGCTATATCATCGTCCGTAGTAAGACCAACACCTGCGAGACTAACAATTGCATTGAAAACAAACAAGGAATGAACAAGAAAACTCAAGAAAGTAATGACTGAGTAAAGAAAGAGTAGGATAGATAAGTGATGTATGAAGAGGAAAATAAAGGTATTATATGGAGATGAAGATGAAGAACTGAATAAATATATAGATGAACAGCTGAATAAATGAGTTAGCAAATAAAATGAATGAACATATGCAGAAAGAAAGAAAAATAACAAGCAAAAAAGGAAAAACACCAAAAACATACAAGCAAAAGAAACAACCAAACAAGCAAAAGAAACAACCAAACAAACAAAATAAACAAAAACAAACAAGCCTAAGAAACAAACAAACAAAAAAAGACGAATCCACATCCAAATAAAGAGATAAAAAATGCCATCAAAAACGTGAAAGCAAACGCGGATAACTTCACAAGCAAACTCGCCCAAACAGGTTGGAAATTCCCCGCGGTAACCATTGTCTTCTAAAAGATACGCTATTGTTTACCCACTAATGGCTTTTGCATTGTGTTGTCGAACGGAAATTATCCATAACAAAGTAATTGAGAAGCCGGCCGGCATTTGTTTTGTTGGTATTTTCTCTAATGATGTTTGGGAAATTAATATGGCTTTTATAATGAAGGAAAACAAACGGGTCAGGCTCTCCTGGTCAGTCTGGAGAATGATTTCCTGAATGAGGCCGATTACGCGACTTGTAAGATTTGTGGTCGGACGGCGCGGCTCTTTTCGTTATCGCTTTGCTTGAAATATACAAAGAAAAGAAGAACCTGCTTTTGTAATAATCCTAGTCTCAAGCTATACAACTGAAGACTCGGTATGTATGTGTGTGTGTGTGTGTGTGTGTGTACATATATATATATATATATATATATATATATATATATATATATACATACAAACATATATATACACATATTTATATGTAGATGTGTGTGTGTATATATATTTATATATATATATATATATATATATATATATATATATATATATATGTATGTATGTACAGTACATATGTGTGTATTTATGCATGTACATACATACATGCATACTTATGTGTACATAAGTGTGTATGTGTTCATACTTTCTAATATAGAGTGATATAAATATAGACACAAAACTCGATCTTTCCATGTGCGTGGGCAAGCAAGCTTCTGGACGGCACATGAAGTCACTTTAATAATAGCCCGGTAAAAAAAAAATAATGTAGAGACATTTTAAAGAACTTTTCCTCCTTCGCCATTCCGTATTTCACAGCCGGTACGTTGAACCTTGGAAAATGGCTCAAGGTTCACTTGGGCCTCCAACTGATGCCTCTCAGCCTCGAATTTTGTCTCATCTGAAGGCAATAACAAGAGGGCGGACCTTTTACGTGGCCGAATTTCTTCGCTCCGTCTCTCCTTCTCATTCTCTCTCCCTCCCTTTTTCTTATTCCCTTTCCCTCCCTCTTTCTCATTCTCTCACCCTCCCTCTTTCTCATTCTCTCTCCCTCCCTCTTTCTCATTCTCTCTCCCTCCCTCTTTCTCATTCTCTCTCCCTCCCTCTTTCTCATTCTCTCTCCCTCCCTCTTTCTCTTCTTTTCAGTTTCTCTCTTTCTCTCTATCTCTCTGTCTGTCTGTCTGTCTGTCTGTCTCTCTACATATATATGTGTGTTTATGTGTATGTGTGTGTGTGTGTGTGTGTGTGTGCGTGTGTATGTGTGTGTGTGTGTGTGTGTGTGTCTCTCTCTCCCTTTTTTTTCTTTTTTTTTGCCCATCCCTATGTGTATTTTCTTCTCCATGATTCTGCCGTCTTTTTCTTCCCTCCTCTCCCTTCCTTTGACCCTTCTTTTTTCTCTTCTCTGTTCCTTTCGTTTTGTCCTATGATTCCTCTTCCTTTTTTATTTCTTCTACTTCGTTTTCCCCCTTTCTGCTTCCCCTCAGCTCCCCTCCAGAAAATGACATAGGTTCAGCCCCTTGGCAGAATGAGCAAGGACGGTCAGGAAAGACCCAGTTGGAACTCTCCCCCCCTTCTCTCTCTCTGTCTTACCCTCTCGCTTTCTCTCTCTCTCTCTTTTTCTATATATATATATACATATAAATATATATACATATATATAAATATATATATATACATATATATACATATATATATATATATATATATATATATATATATATATATATACGTATATATATATATATATATATATATATATATATATATATATATATGTATATACAGACATATATATATATATATATATATATATATATATATATATATATTTATATATATATATATATATATATATATATATATATATACATATATATACATATATGTATATATATATATATATATATATATATATATATATATATATATATATATACATACTTAAATATTTATATATATGTGTGTATCTATATATACATATATAAATACTTATATATATATATATATATATATATATATATATATATATACATATATATATACATATATAAATACTTATATATATATATATATATATATATATATATATATATATATATATATATAAATAC
>NC_061822.1:39351749-39364249 GCF_019202785.1 Penaeus chinensis | reverse complement strand
AAAAAAGATGAGAGAGAGGAGAGAGTGAAAGAGAGATGGGGAGGAGAGGGAGAGAAAGAGAAAAGGAGAAAAGAGGAGACAGAAGAACAATATTTAAGTATGTTCACCGATTCTTTATAAGGACGAGTACTCCCCTCATTTTGAAGGGGGGGGGGGACGGGAAGGGGCCCAAACGGGGGGAATTTTAAAGGGGGGGGGGGGGGGTTGGGGGGGGGGGACTTTTTTTTGGTTTTTGGGGCAGCAGAAGAGGAAAGAAGACTCTACCTTAATGACATTTTAAATTTTGGATGGGGAGGAATTCCTGTGGGGGAAGGAAAGAGCAGATTCCAAGGCGAATAGGTTTACACAGCCCACCCCCACACACACAACACACCCCACACACACAATACAACACACACACGCACAAATACACGCACAACACTACACACACCACACACACCACGCACACACATACCACACACACACAACACCCCCACACACCAACAACACACCACACCACCCCACATACACACACCACGTAAAACCGCACACAATAACCCCACAACGTAACACGCACACAAACACACAACAAACCACACACACCACCACAACAAACACACACACAAAAACACACACACACACACACGCAAAAACTTTTCCCTTTGTCATTATTTGCGTGGACAGTTTATATCTCCGTGTAAATTTATTTCGTTTTGCCAACGTTTTAATAATTTTTCTTTATTGTTTACGGTTTGAGTAAGATTTATGTTAATTAATAAAAAAAAAAACCCTTAGATATGAAAGGAATTTTTACTATGGGTTTTAGTAAAACTAAAAACTACAACAGCAGTAGCAGTAACAACAACAAGGACAACAAAAGCAATGGCAACAACAATAAAGACAACAAAAAAAGTGGGATAAATGAAGGCCTTAAAATGTAGTTCGGACAAAGTGCAATGCCTCTGCAATCGGGGTGCCAATCTCGTGTTGCAAGGCGCTGGGCCAGTGCAAACAACGCGCAATTTCCAGGGCCCCCAAAAAGCTTTTTTTTTAACTGCTCGAGCAACGTATCACGTTTGCTTTATACACTACAGCCAAGCTATTCGCACCTGCCTCCAGCCACCGGTATGCGGTTTTACCAATTCTTTACGAATTATTTCCCCCTTTTTTCATTTTCGGCATATTTTTCGATAGCGAATATTTACCCCCCCCCCCCCCCAAACAAAACAAAAAAAAGGAAAAAAAGAAGATGAAAGCATGAAAGGAAAAGTACTATAACTTTCTTCTCTGTCTCTTTTCCCCTTCTCTTTCTTTTCTCCTTTCTCTTCTCTCTTCTCTCTTCCTTCTTCTTTTCTTCTTCTTCTTCTCTCTTCTCCCTCCCCCTCTCTAGTTCGAAGCTCCGTATCACTGTAGAATGAAGGGGTTCACGATGGGTTCGAACAAAAGAATTCAAAGTTTTGGTTCAGGAAGCGTGATGCATTCTTTATAATACCGTTATGGGCGCGATTCGTTAGGGTCTATTCAGGGTACGATCGACAAGACTTTTTTCCTTTTTTTTCTTTTTTTTTGTAAGTATGTGTGCGTGTTTTGTATACTTTTGTGTGTATTTGTTTGTTGTCGTCAATAGTTTTAACGAATTTCTCGACTAGCAATATCAGTCAGTTATTTGTCTTTGAGAATTAAACGAATCAAACGTCTGTTACTGTGACCGCTTGTTATTCTAATGTCATCATGATAATGTTCTCTGAATATCAAATATAATTCTTGGGTCTTAGACTTTTTGTTCTTTCATTCTGTCTAGATCATGCATACGCAAATACGGATGAAAACATTACATACAAGATTATACATACACACTATTTTGTCGAAAGATTGAAGGAATTTGTATGCAATTTTCCTAGAAGTCAATGCATTTCATCAAAGTAAACGATGCTATGTTTTACAAATGAGAAATTTGTTTTTTCTGTTATTTTTTTTTACCTTATCTTTCTCCTCGGTTGGTTCCTATTTTTCTAGGGATAAAAAAAAAGGCTGTTTTGGTTAGTTGTGTTTTGGGTTTTTTTTCTGAGCGTTTTCTGTTATTTCGCCCTTTTGGGCATCAGGGTTTGGGAAACTCAGGGGTACTTTGGGAAAATGATGTCTCAGAATGTTTACTTTATTTGGACACACACAAACATACATATAACAATCACTCATTTACTGCCCCCACTCCCCTCTGTTTGTCTCTCCCCCTTTCCCTCCTCCCTCCTCTCTCTCTCTCTCTCTCTCTCTCTCTTTTTCTTCTCTCTTCTCTTCTCTCTCTTTCTTTCTCTCCTCTCTCTCTCTCTCTCTCTCTCTCTCCTCTCTCTCTTCTCTCTCTCTCCCTCTCTCTCTCTCTCTCTCTCTCTCTCTCTTCTCTCTTCTCTCTTATATTTATATATATATATATATATTATTATTTTTGCGGGGTGTGTTGCGTTTTGTTTGGGTGGGGTGTGGTGTTGTGGTGTGTGGGGTGTGTGGTTTTGGGGGTGTGGGGTGTGTGTGTGTGTGTGGTGTGTTTTGTGTTTTTATAATTTTTATGTATATATATGTAAAAATATACATATATAGATATGTGTGTTTGTGTATGTGTGTATTTATATATATTATTATATAAATAAATAAATAAATATTATATTTATATATAAAGTATATATATTTTTGTTATTGTAAATATGTTACATGTGTGTTATATTTTTATATTTATATATATTTATTAAATATATAATATTCCATTTAAATATCTATATATATATATTAATTTATATAATATAATTTATATCTTTATTATATATTTTACCCTATAATTATATATATATATTTTTAATATATATATTTTGTGTGTGTGTGATAATATTCTTTATTACATAAAATAATATATATCCCAAATTTTCCCCCACACACACACACACACCACACACACAACATTATATATAAATTTTATCATATTTATATAATATATAAAAAATTTTTATATATGTGGTGTGTGTGTGTGGTTTTGTGTGTGTGTATGTTGGGGTTACACCACGCACAAAACACACAACACCCCAAACACACACAACACACACACAACACACATATTAATATATTATATATATGTATATATATTGTTATATACTTGTTTATATATGTAAAACATTTATATACTAGTTTGATATACATATTGTGTATTTTTTTAGTATATTTTATTTTTTCTTTACTATATCTTATTTTATACATATATATATATACCACACACCAGACAAGGGTTAATGAAAAAAAAAATATTTTGTAGGTGGAATAGCAATGTGATCAATGACAGCATGAATAAAATATAGATGGTTATGAATTCTGTAGAAAATTCAAATATTGCGGCTTTGAAAGCATTCACCACAATAATTATTAATGATGGGTCCAATGCTTTTTATCACATCTACACTTTTAATAATCCGAATGCATTTCCCAAAAATTATTTTAGATGCTTTCCCCGCATATGTGTAATATAAAAGGGTTTAAAAACATAATTTTGTTTTATATATTTTTGTGTATTTTATTTATACTTTTATATATATGATTTACAAATGTAGGGTACACACACCCCAAACAACACACACACACACACACTCACACACACACCCCACACACACAAAATTTTTTTATTATATATATATATATATATATATGTGTGTGTGTGTGTGTGGTGTTTGGGGGTTGTATTTATGTTGTATGTATGTTGGTATTCACACAGAACATAACACACACACACACATACAACCACCACACACAACACACACACACTTTTAAATTTTATATATATATTTTAATATATAAATTTTATATTTATAAAATATATTTATTTATTTATTTAAATATATAAGTCATAAGGAAAAGAGAAAAAGACTTATTTTACTGTAAATTTTATTGTTTTATTGTTGTTGTCTAATTTCTTACTTCTGTGAAAATGATTAATGCAGTCCTTCCAGGAACTTTTTGCAGATAAAAACCTTTTAGTAAAAAATTCAAACATGGTGTGGAATTTTGTTTATGGGTCATGTCTTGGAATCACATTTTGTATTTTTTTGCCCAAAAAGACAGATGTAGACAAAATAGATAGACTGAGAGGAAGGAGATGAGAGAGAGAGGAAAAAGGGGAGGATGAGGGAAAGGTGAGAGAGGAGGAAGAGAGAGAGGAATGCGAGAGAGGGAGAGAGAGAGAGAGAGAGAGAGATAAAATATTTTTTTGCTGGAAGAGAGAGAGATATTAAGATAGAGGGGAGAAATAGATAGATAGCGAAGAAGAGAGAGGATAATTTTAGATAGCAGTGAGGAGGAGAGAAAAATAGATTGATAGCGAGAGAGAGAGAGGAGAATAGGGTTAAGAAAACGATGGAGAGAGAGAGAGTGAGTGAGAGAGAGATAGGAGGGAGAGAGGCGGAGAGAGAGAGAGAGAACAGAGGCGAGAGAAGTGAGGAGGAGAGTAGAAGGAGGAGATGAGGGAGAGAGAGAAGAGAGAGTGGGAGTAGAGAGAGAGGAGAGAAGAAAGAGAGAGAAAGAGGGAGGGAAGGGAATGTGAGAGAGGAAGGAGAGAGAGAGGGAGAGAGGAGAAAGAGAGAGAGAGGGTGAGAGAGAGGGAGAGGAGAGATGGGAGCCGGGAGAGAGGGAAGAGTTTTTAAAAGAGGGAGAGAGAGAAGAGAGGGAGAGGGGAGGGGGGGATGGGAGAGAGAAGAGGGAGAGAGAGAGAGAGATGAGAGAGAAGAGAAAGATGAGGAGAGAGAGAGAGAGAGAAAGAAGAGAGAGAGAAGAGGGAGAGAAAAGAGAGAGATGTGAGAGGGAAAGGAGGAGAGAGAGGAGAGAGATGAGAGAGGAGAAGAGAGGGGAGAGAGAGAATGAGAGAGAGAAAGAGAGAGGGGGAAAAGAGGAGAGAGATGAAGAATTGGATGGAGAGAGGAGGAGAGAGGGAGAGAGAGAGGTGAGAAGAGAGAGAGAGAGAGGGGGGAGGAAAAAGCGCCGCTGAGAGGAGAAGAGAGAGGAAAAGGTGAGAGAGAGAAGAGAGAGACGAGAGAGAGAGAGAGAGAAGAGGAAGAGAAAGAGAGAGAGTTTGAGAGAGAGAGAGAGGATTTTTGAGAAGAGAGTGAGAGGGGAGAGAGAGAGAGAGAGGAGATTAAAAGCCCTGGCCATTAACTCACTTTTAACAGGGTTGCAATTTTTTCCCATCGCCCAATGTATGTAATCATGGTAATTTTTTTGTGGGGTGTGTGTTGCTTGTGTGTGTAGGGATGTGTGAGTGTGTGTGGGTGGTTGTGTGTGTATGTGGGGTTTTGTGTGTGCGTGAAATGTGTGTGTATGTGTGTGTGTGGTTTTTGCGTTGGTGTTTTGTATTTTGTGTGGGGTATGTAAGTGTGTGCTTTTTATTTTTTTGCAAGTGTGTGTGGGGTGTGGTTGTTGTGTGTGTGTGTTTTTGTGGGGTGTTTTTTGAGTGTTGTGTGTGTGTGTGTTTTGTGTGTGGGGGGGTTTGTGTGTGTGTTGTGCGTGTTGTGTGTTGTGTGGTGGGGTTGTGGTTTTTTTGTGTGTGTGTTTGTGTGTGGGGTGCGTTGTTTTGGTGTGTGTGTGTGGGGGTTTGGGTTTGTGTGTGTGTGTGTGTGGGTTTTTTTTTTGCGAGTGTGTGTTGGTGTGTGTGTGTGTTTGTTGGGGGTGGGGTTTTGTGTTGTGGGGTTTTGGAAGTGTGCGCGTTGTATATATGGGTGGTGTATGTGTTTGTGTGTAAAGTCAAAGAATATAAACCTCATATATCATTACTTTTCAGAACACCTCAGTACATGCAAAGCCCTTGGGTTATTTTATCCGAGACAGAGACACATAAACAGCGTCTGCATTTTAACACACTTAGCAACGGCAGTCATATATATTAACATACATCAGGAAGGAAATTGTAAAGACTAGGCAGGAATTCACGGCCACATTTCAAACAGTAATTTTATATAGTGCTTGTTCTTTAATACTTTCCTATGCTGAGAGGGGGAGGGAGGGGATTGGGAGAGAGGAAGGGAAGCAGGGAGAGAAGGGGAGGGTGGGGGATAGGGGTAGGAGAGAATGAGCGAGGGAAGGGGAGGAGACGGACGACAGAGAGAGAGAGAGAGAGAGAGAGGAGGAGAGGAGAGAAGAGGAGAGAGAGAGAGAGAGAGAGATGAGAGAGAGGAGAGAGGGAGGGAGGGAGAGGGGGGAAGAAGGAGAGATTGAGAGCGGATACTCTAAATCTGTGCAAAATTGGAAATTGGTTTTCCTTCAGATATTTCACCACGTAAAAAAAAACAGCAAGGCCCAAAACCGGGGATACCTCACCCACGGTTGAGAGAGGAGAAAAGAGAGAGGAGAGAGAGAGGAGAGAAGATGAGATTTAGAGTGATGAGAGGAGGAGAGAGAGAGAGAGAGAAGATCGTTTTTTTGCAAAAGATAGAGGGAGAGGGTAGAGGGGGAGAGAGAGAGAGAGAGATAAGAAGAGAGAGGGAGGAAAGGATTTAGAGAGAAAAGAGAGAGGAGAGAGAAGAGAGAGGAGAGGAGAGAGAGAGAGATCGTGTGCGAAATAGGGGAGAAGGGAGAGAGAGAGGAGAAGAGAGGAGAGAGAGGAGCGAGAGAGGGGAGAGGAAGGGGGGGGGGGAGGGAGGAGGGAGGGAGGGAGGAGGGAGGGAGGGAGGGAGGGGGAGAGAGGGGGGGGAGAAGATCGGGGAGAGGAGGAGAGAGAGAGGAGAGAGGTTGAGAGAGAGGGAGCGAGAGAGAGATGAGATGAGAGAGAGTTTGAGAGAGGAGGAGAGATGAAAAATTTTAAAAAAACCCCTGGGTTACCATATCCGATATTGCCAGCTAGCCTGTGCATCAGAGAGAGACGAGATACAGCTCTACCTCACTGCATATTAGATAAACATAAACATCAAAGTGAAAGACACCATCCGCCAGATTTATATGGCCAATATTACGACGTGATTATTGCAAGAATCAGTCCCTCATAGGTGCACAATAATATTGTTTTGCAGACATAACCTCTTTATGGTCTGAGTATCGATAAGATGGTGTCAGTAACTGCCAGGGTATGAGAGGTTGTTAAGATTTTATATATATATATATATCATTCTTATGCATCGAAGGAAATCCTATGAATAGGAGAATTTTGCTTGCCAGAGTTAGCACGGAGATGTAATAAAATTTGTGTGTGTGTGTGTGTGTGGGTGGGTGGGTGGTGGGGTGGGTGGTGTGGTGGGAGTGAGGAGAGAGAGAGAGAAGAAAGAGAGAGAGAGAGAGGAGAGGAGGAGATGAGAGGAGGAACATGACTACTGGGAGAGAGAAGAGAGGAGAGAGAGAGAGAAGCGAAAAGAAAAAAAAAAAACAATACCAATACACACAGATTCAATCCCCCTCCCCTCTCTTTTAATCCAAAGTTGGAGTTTAAGTTTAGAAAAAATGACTCTCCTCCGCCCCTCCCTCCCCCCCGCCTCTCAGCTCCACTTGACGCCCGCACTTCTTGTTTTTCCCCCCCCTCTCTCACCAAAAACTTACCACGACCAATAAATCTCTGGCCTAAGATGAGGATCGCACTTGACTCGCGCCTTAAAGGGTTAGAATCCCTCATAAGAACACGGACTCTTCCTTTTTCCCGCTAGACCCCTTAGCTTTGGTTCCCACTTCAGTACCTACGCAGGGCACCGTAAATCGTTTGTTTTTCTTTTGTTTTATCAGGGACGGACGCGGGGCTCTAATGTGGTCCTCCTCCTTTCAAGGTCGTTCGCTTTCAGGGCGGCTTCGCTCTTGCATGTGCGGTTCGGAGGAGGGGGGTGGCGGTTGGGGTTGGGGGGGGTGGTACTTTTTGTGAGCAATATCATATATTCTGGAAAATGGGAAAACCTGTCTCTTTTGATAAACATAAAGGCGTGATTTTAGTGTGGGAGTTACACCAGCCTGTTGGAAAACGGCTTCACTATGCTGCTATCCATCATCATCATTATCGCATACGCTATGCTGGATCACTGTGTTCACCACCGAGCCATGAGTCAACACCATGCTTTCAGAACTCAAAAACACCATCACCCTTCGCGAGGAACCAATCGCCGACATACCACAACTCTTTACGGTGTGTGCTATTAGCTCTGAGTCCATCCGACGAACGGGTTCATAATCGCAGCAATGCTTAAAATCAATTTACAAGCGCTTTTATGACGAAAAATTCTATATCGTGGTGAGGAAGAGACTGAGAGGGGGGAGAGTGAGAGAGAGGGAGTGAGAGGGGTGAGTGAGAGAGGAGATGCGATGAGAGAGAAAATGAGGTGGGAGAGAAGAAGGAGAGCGATGAGGAGGAGAGAGGAGACTACGGAGAGAGACGTGGAGGAAGAGAAGGTTTGAATGACAGATGAGGAAGAGAGAGGAGAGACGAATGAGAGAGAGAGAGAGGATGAGAGAGACGAGAGAGACCGAGGAATAGAGAGAGGGATGAGAGGAGAGATGACGAGTGGAGATGAGAGGATTCAGACGTGATAAGTGAGTGAGAGAGTCTGATGTGAATGAGGAGGGGGAGTGTGCTAGTGTGGATGGAGGATTAGAAGAAGGAGTGTGAGGAGTGTGTGGGACGAGTAGGATGAGGTGTGAGAGAGAAGGTAAGTTGTCGACGTGATGTGAGTGAGAGAGGAAGATTGAGAGTGTGAGAATATGGAGTATACATAGTGAGCCAGAGCAGAGTTTGTTTATTGTAGAGTGGTGTGAGGTGAGTGAGTCTCACGGTGTTACCCATTTATCTAAACTCCAAAACACAGACACACTCTGCACAAATAGCCTCTCGTGATACAGCATCCCGTCGGCCCGTTGAAGGCACTCGTTGAGGGTGGGGGGGAGAGACCGGCTGCGGGCGGTTTGGTTTTAAACGGGTGCGGATTTCTAATTGAGGCGGGGGGCTGGTTATCGCTGGTACGGGAGTTATCGGAGGGGAGAAATGGCAGGAGGATAGGGATTGTGCAAGGTGGAGGGGGGTAGAGGGGGGGGGAGCTACGCGCGGTGACGGGGGGGGAGGGAGTGGACGTTGGGGGGAGGAGAGGCAAGGAGTAAGTAGGTGGGAAAGTCGGAGAAGGAGAAGTAGAGGAACCTTTGACGACGGAGGGATAGGAGAGGGGAAAAGGGAAAAGGGGGGGGGGGAGAGAGCGAGAGCCACGCCGGAAGCGGAAGAGTAAGGTAGGGGAAGGGGGCGGAGGGAGAGGGAGACGGGGGGAGGAGGGGGGGAGGGGTCGGGGGAGGACGATGAGGAAGATGGAGAGGGAGGAAAGGGGAGGGGTGGGTGGAGGAGCGGTGAGAGGAAGAGGAAGAGGAAGAGTATGAGACGGGGGGGGGAGTGGGGAGGAGAGGGGGAAGCAAGAAGAGGAGGAGGCGCGAGAGGGGGAGGGGGGGGAGGGGGAGGCGCCGAGGGCGGAGCAGAAGAAACAAAGCAGAGTGGATCCGATGCACCGAAGAGGAAGGCGCAGGGGCCGAATACGACGCAGCTTCCGCTGCCGCCCCCCTCTTCCTCATCTTTTTCCTCTTCTCCTCATTACTCTACTCCTCTTTTCTCTTCCTTTTCTCCTTTCCTCTCCTCCTTCTCCTACCCTGCCTCTCCTCCTTACTCCTTCCTCCCCCCCTCTACTCTCCTCCTCCTACTCCTCCACCTCCTCTCCTCCTCCTCTTCCTTCCATCTTCCTCTTCTTGGCTCCTATTCTTCTTCTTCTACTCTTCCCTCTTCCTGCCTCTCCTTCCTACTCCTCTTTCTCCTCCTCCTCTTCATTCTTTTCCTCCTCCTCCTCTTCCTCCACTTCCTCTGCTTCCTCTTTCTCCTCTTCCCTCCTGCTCCCTGTCTCCTCCTTATACTCTCCTCCTTCCTCCTCCCTCTTCTCCTCATCCCCTACCTCCTCCTCCTCCTCCTTTCTCCTGCTCCTCCTCATCCTCTTCCTCCTCCTCCTCTACCCTCTCCTCCTACCTTACCCTCCTCCTCTTCCTTCCTCATCTTTTCTTCTTACTCCTCTTCCTCCTCCTGCCTCCTCTTTCCCCTCCTTCTCTTATCTCCTCCCCCTTCCTCGTGCGATGATTCTTCATTGTGGCCACACTTGTTACAACCCACAATAACCTGTTTTTTTTCACTGTGAACACAATTCATGTTCATGGTGGGGGGAGGGGGGAATTGGGGGGGGGTGGGTGGAGAGGGAAGAAATGGAGGGATAGGGAGAGAAGGAGAGGGAGGGCAAGATATGGAGGGGAAGGAGGAGAAGGAGGGGAGGCGGGATGAAGGGGAAAGGGGGAGGGGAGGGGAGGGGATGGAGGGGAGGCAGGACAGGAGAAGGGGAATGGAGGAAAAAGGAGGTGTGATAGTTGTGAATGAGCTCTGAAGAGGGAGGGGGGAGTGCCGTCTCCTATGAGAACATTGGGGGGGGGGATTTAAAAGAGAGCGAGGGGTTTATGAAGAAAAGGAAAGAAGATAGAAAGAAAAAAAAGATGAAGATGATGGTGATGAAGATGATGCATGATTGATGAAGATTGATGATGATGATGCTGATGATGATGATGATGATGATTATCGATGGGATTTTTTTTTGATGAATTGGTGATGATGATGATGATGATGATGATGTGATGATGGTGATGATGATGATGATGAAGATGATGATGATGATGATTATGATGATGGATGATGTGTGATGATGATGATGATGATGGATGATGATGATTATGATGATGATGAAATGGTGATGATGATGATGATGTGCTGAAGTATGATGATGATGATGATATGATGATGATGATGATGAGATGTTGATGATGATGATGATGATGATGATATGATGATGATGATGATGATTTGATGATGATGATGATGATGATGAGCGACGGAGGTGGAGGAGGATGGAGGAGGAGGAGGAGGACGAGGAGGAGTGAAGTAAGAGAGAAGGAGGAGGGATGAGGAGGAGGTGGGAGAAAGATGGACGGTGGAGAAGGGGAGGAGGTGGTGGAGATGGAGCGTGGAGAGAAGGAGGAGGAGAGTAGAAGCGAACACGAGAAGATTGGGGGGAAGAGGAGGAGGTAGGAAGGGGATTTTTATACTATTTAGGGAGGAGGTTGAGGAAGAGAAGAAGGAGGAGGAGGAGGAGGAGGAGAAGGAGGAGGAATAGGAGAAGAAGAAGAAGACGAAGAAGAAGAAGGTAACGGAAGAGGTAGAAGATGAAGATGGCGAAGAAGAATATGGAGAAATGGACAAAAAAGAAAAGAAGTGTATGCGACGTGAACCCCCCCCCGCTCCTCAACCTGGAACCACTGTCTCTTATTGAATATCGGGAGGCACTCAGTATTAAGTGTTTATGCTGAAAATTTAAATAAACAACTTTGATATAAATTCAGATACAGATACTGACAATAAATGTATGGATATGTTTATGGGTATTTTTAAGTTTATTTCTATTTATTTAATTACTTTTTTTTGCGTTGATAAATGTAAGGTAAGGTCCTAATGTTCAGAAAGGGATATCATATGCCTATTGTTGACTTACTGTAATAATTGGTGTTATTTCTACTGTTATTTTTGTTCTCTCTCACTTTATCGTTAACCCTCTCTGCTTCTTTATCTTTTACAGTGTCTACACCTTGTAAGTAAAACAGGGAAAGAAAAAAGTACAGAGAAGAAAGTAAAGGAAGAGCAAAATCTTGATTTAATCGTTATTTTGACATAACCTCAGCTATTAAGACGTGGGTATGTCATCAAATCCCTCTTCAGCCTCATTGCCTTCCTTCCTTTCATAATCCCATACGCTATAACAGCAGTACTTGCGCCAAACACCCTTTACCCCATCATCATAAACTTAATCTGTGTCGTTATGATGCCCATCTCCATTCCGGCGGTCCTCTCCCTATGCCTCATCTTCATCACACTTACTCAAATCACGTAATACACCTCCTTTATTCGTCGCCAGGCCAGCACGAGCGAGCGACGTGGAGCGCGGTCCCAGCTGCTAGGCCGCCGCGGTTGGGCTCAGTGGGGACCGGGCCGAGTTCGGTAATCAGGGGAAGTGCTTGGTAATCTTGCCATCAATCAGGGTTATGACGCCCAATATGTTGGCTGTGGCAGGACGGCCGTGGAGGGAGGCTGTCTCGAGGGAGGTGGAGCATGTCTCTACGAGAGTAATTTGTTTATGGGTCTTTTGTTAGAGATGATGCATGGGAGGGCAGGGTCTGTTGTGTTCCTTCTTGGCGATGGACACTTACTAATATCATGGGTTTTAGGGAGATATATGGACAATATTTCTGTGCGATACTGATCTATGTCGCCTCTGACGTATTCATGCCCCGAGGTCTTAATGAATCTTTCGTTAATTTATGTGACCAACGCGAGGGATGCCGAGCCGTTTATACTCAAGGTAAATGAGTAAGGTGGAGATTGATGGTTTGTTTGGATTGGTTGCTTATCTATATTTATCAACGAGCTAAAGTCTGACATTGATGATTAAGAATAGTTTTCTATTTTTAGGGGT
>NC_061822.1:39341749-39346749 GCF_019202785.1 Penaeus chinensis | reverse complement strand
AAAAAAAAAAAAAGAATCGGTATATTTCGCTCTCGCTTCGGCCTCTCTCTGTCTCTCACATCCTCTCGCTCTCTCTGTTTTTTTTTTTTCACTATATTTTATTATCGGTCTGTTAATGTGTCTATTTGTATGTTTGTCTGTGTGTATCTCTGTCCACCTATTTGTTCATCTCTTCCTCTGTTTCCAACTCCCCATTCTCTCCCTCTCTCTCCCTCTCTCTCTCTCTCTCTCTCTCTCTCTCTCTCTCTCTCTCTCTCTCTCTCTCTCTCTCTCTCTCTCTCTCTCTCTCTCTCTCTCTCTCTCTCTCTAACTCTCTCTCTCTCTCTCACATAATGGAATCATTATAATTTTCTGGCAAAGCCATCTCGACTGTAAAAATGTCATTATACATTTTTTGTATTGTCCATGAATAAAGAGAATTCGTTTGGGAATAAATGATATTTTTGATTGTTATTGATATTTGAGGTTTTGCTAAATGTATATGTATGCTATAACAATAGCTACACAGCTTTGTTATTATCCAGATATGATGCAAAATGTTTGCATGTGTGCAATTTCATCTATACGAAAATAACAATCTGGCCCATGTGCTTGGACAAACTCATAAACATTATCTCTTTCTCTCTCTGCCTTTCTCTTTGTACATACTATATACATATACATATATACACACACTTGTGTATGTGTAAGCATCTCTCCCTCTATCTCTTTCTCTCTCCCTCTGTCTCTCTCTGTCTCTCACTCTCTGTCTCTTTCTTTCTCTCTCTCTCTCTCTGTCTCTCTCTCAATATTTATCTATCTATCTATCTTTATATATACATATATATATTTATATATATATGTATATATACATATATATGTGTATATATATGTATATATGTATATATGTACATATTTATTTATGTATATGTGTGTGTGTGTGTGTGTGTGTGTGTGTGTGTGTGTGTGTGTGTGTGTGTGTGTGTGTTTATATATATGCATTATGTACACATACACGTATACATGGCGAGAAACAAAACATAAAAAGACAACTAAGCAAGCAAAGAGACAGTCGTAAATGAAACTGCGAAACTCATAAATCTTCCTGGTATTTAAGATGATAATCCTTGGAAACGCATGGCCATTAGTGTGTGTGTGTGCGTGTGTGTGTGTGTGTGTGTGTGTGTGTGTGTGTGTGTGTGTGTGTGTGTATGTGTGTGAGTGTGTGTGTGTGTGTGTGCTTCTGTGATTCTGTCCGCGCGGGCGTGTGTATGTTTGCGTATGTGTGTGTGTGTGTGTATGTATCCAACTATTTGTATACTTGTATTCATAAGTGCATATATGTGGAAGCATGTATCTAAATACGTATTTATGCGCCTCTATCTATGTATATATAGTCTATATACATACGTACGTATATATGTACTTACGTGCAAGTAACAACTTATTCGAACGGGTGCGAGCTTCTGTTTGTATCCGTACCCCCGTAATGATCCGAATTAGCACGATACTCCAGATTCTAAATAGATAACGAATCCCCACTCGACCGCACATCCTCACAATGCAGTTATGCTAATTGTAACTCAGTTTCGAAAGACTTAATTCCCTCCAATGCTTGAGATACACCCTCCAACGTTTACCACCCAACGTAGTGAAATTAATTGCTCATTAAGGTGCATAATGCATGTGTTTTATTTAGGGGGGGGGGGGGGGGGGGGGGACTGTAATGTTTAAAGAAGGTATGGAGAGGTGGGGGTGAGGAGGAGGGGGAGCGAAGAGGGAATGGATGAGAGGTGGAAGAGGGGCCGGCGAGAGGAGGGAACAAGGGAGAGAAAAAGAGTAGGAAAGGGTGAAGGAAGGGAGATTATGGGAGGGAAGGAGGGTGGGAGTAGTGGAAGGAGAGACCGGAGGTAAGAGACAGGTATATATACAGAGAAACAGATTGAGACAGACACAGGGTGAGAGAGGAGAAACAGACAGACAGTTAGATAGGGGAAGAGAGAGAGAGAGAGAGAGAGAGCGAGAGAGAGAGAGAGAGAGAGAGAGAGAGAGAAGAGAGAGAGAGAGAGAGAGAGAGAGAGAGAGAGAGAGAGAGAGAGAGAGAGAGAGAGATTTGCTTTGATTTGATTTGCTTTGATTTGATTTGATAAATCTATTACGTCCAGTGAGAGAGAGAAGAGAGAGAGAGAGAGAGAGAAGAGAGAGAGAGAGAGAGAGAGAGAGAGAGAGAGAGAGATAACACGGGAGAGCATGAAAGAGAAAGGGAGAGAAAGAGAGCAAGAGAGAAAGACAAAGAGAAAGACGTACGGAAAGGGAGAAATGGAAGATAAAGTAGAAAAAAAACAAAAAAAAACAAAGACACGGAGCATAAAAAGTGAACGACAAACACAAGCTCTATTTTTTTTTCTACCATTATCTTCCATCCCTTTTCCTCTCCCACCCTTCCTCGGGCTGGCCTCTCCCACTTCTTAGCCCCAACCACCCTCAAATTTCATCTCCCTCTCCTTTCCTTTAACCACTTTCCCCTTCTTTATTTTCCTTCCTCCTTCTCCCTCCCCCCTCAAACTCCTCCTTCTCTCCTCCTCCCATCTCTCCCTTTCCCTTCCCTCTCGCTCCCTTTCCACTCTCCTTCCTTTCTCCCTCACCCACCATCCCCTCTCCTCCCTTCCTCTCTCACCCACCATCCCACCTCCTCCCTTCCTCCCTCACCCCCCCCCCTCTTCCCTTCCTTCCTCACCCATTATCCCCCTTCCACCCTTCCTCCCCCCCCCCCCCCCCCTCCCTTCCACCCCCACCCCCATTCCCCCCTCCGCTTAAGTCACCCTCGCCCGCCCGGTGAGTCAGTCCCCTCGGCTGTTCTCTCCCCGACCTCGAGAACATCAAAACACAGGTTGTCGGAGCGAGAGAGCAGCCAGTCGCCAACCAGCCAGGATGTCGCCGAAACCCCACCTCCCTCTGTGTCTCTTTACTCCCCTGTTCCTTTCTTTCCTTCTCCCTTCTCTATCCCCTTTTTTTTTTTTCTTTCTCCTCTCTTTCTTTTCCTTTTTATTATTTTTCCTCTTTTTTTTCTACCCCCTCCTCCACTTCTCCTCTTTCCCCCCCTCTCCTCTGTTTTTTTTTTTTAACTTTTTTTTGGGGGATTTCTCCGTTTCTTATTTTTTTCTTTTTTTCTTTTTTTTTCTCACTCCCTCTTCTTCCTTTTTTTCCCCCCTTTTCCCCCCTCTTCCCCCCCCCTTCTCCCTCGCCTTCCCCCTCTCCCTTTGCTCCCCTCTTTCCCCCTTTTCCCCCTTCCCCCCTCTCTACCCTCCCCTTCTCCCTCTCTTCCCCTCTCCCTTCTCCCTCTCTTCCCCTCAATCCTTCCCCCCTCTTCTTCCCCTCTCTCCCTTCTCCCTCTCTTCCCCTCTCCCTTCTCCGCTCTCTTCCCCCCCCCTTCGCCCCTCTCTTTCCCTCCTCCCCTTTCTCCCTCTCATTCCCTCTCTCCCTTCTTCTCCTCTTCCCCCCCTTTACCCCCTCTTCCACTCCACTCCTTTCTTCCTCCATTCTTCATCCCTCCCCTTCCTCACCTTCCCTCCACCTAATCTTATTCCTTCTCCTTCTTTCTCATTCTCCTTTCCCCCTCTTCTTCCCTACCTTTCTCTTCTCCCGCTTCCCTCCCCCTTCTCTCTCTTCCCCCCTTTTCCTCCTCCCTCCTCCCTTTTCTTCCCTTCTTCCTCTCTCCCTCTCTCTCCTCTCCTCCTCCCTCTCCGCTTCTTTTCTCCCTCTCTCTCCTCTCTTCTCCCTTCTCCCCCCTCCCCTCTTCACTTCTCCCTCCTTTCCTTTTCCTCTTTCTCCTTTCTCCTTCTTCTCTCTCTTCTTTTCTCCATCCCTCTCCTCTCTCCTCTCCCCCCTCCCTCCTTCTCTCCTCTCTTCCCTCTCCCCCTCCCTTCTCCTCTCTCTTCTCCTCTTCCCTTCTCCCTCTCCTTTCCCTCTCCCCCTTCTCTCCTCTCTTCCCTTTCCCGTCCCCTCACTTCCCCCTCTCCCCATCTCCCCCCTTTTCCCTTCCCCTTCTCCCACACTGCCCCTCCACCCTTTCCCCCCTCTCCCTAACCCTTCTCGCCCCATCTTCCATCCCCACATCCTTTTCTCCCCCCTTTCATCCCTCACTTCCCCTTCCCCCTCTCCCCCCCTTCCCCTCTCCCCTTCTCACTCTCTTCCCTCTCACCCTCGTCTCCCTCTCTTCCCCTCTCCCCTTCCCCTCTCTTCCCCTCGCCCTTCTCCCCTCTCCTTCCCCCTCTCCCCTTCTCCCTTCTTTTCCCCTCTCCCTTCTCCCTCTCTTCCCCCCCTCTCCCTTCTCCCTTCCTTCCCCTCCCCCTTCTCCTCTCTTCCCCTCTCCCCTTCTTCCCTCCCCCTTCCCCTCTCCCCTTCTCCCCCTCTTCCCCCCCCGCATCCCTTCTCCCTCTCTTCCCCCCTCTTCTCCCTCTTTTTCCCCTCTCCCCATCTCCCTCTCTCCCCTCTTCCCTTCTCCCTCTCTTCCCCCCCTTCCCCTTCTCCCTCTTTTTCCCCTCTCCCTCTTCCTCTCTTCCCCACGTCTCCTTCTCCCCCCTTCTTCCCCTCTCCCCTTCTCCCTCTCTTCCCTCTCCCCTTCCCCTCTCTTCCCCTCACCCCTTCTCCCTCTCTCCCCTCTCCCTTCTCCCTCTCTCCCTCCCCCCTTTCTCCCCTCTTCCCCTCTCCCCTTTTTCCCCCCATCTTTCCCCTCCCCTTCTCCCTCCTCTTCCCCTCTCCCCTTCTCCCTCTCTTCCCCTCTCCCCTTCTCCCTCTTCTTCCCCTCCCCCTTCTCCCCTCTCTTCCCCTCTCCCCTTCCCCTTTCTCTTCCCCCTTCTCCCTTCTCCCTCTCTTCCCCTCTCCCCTTCTCCCTCTCTTCCCCTCTCCCTTTCCCCTCTCTTCCCCTCTCCCCTTCTCCCTCTCTTCCCCTCTCCCCTTCTCCCTCTTTTTCCCCTCTCCCTTCTCCCTCTCTCTTCCCCTCAAGTCCCCTTGCTCCCTCT
>NC_061822.1:39326749-39329249 GCF_019202785.1 Penaeus chinensis | reverse complement strand
CCCTCTCTCCCTCCCACCCTTCCCTCCCTCTCTTCTTTCCCTCCCTCCCTCCCTTCCCTCCCTCCCTCCCTATTCTGCTTCTCCTCTGCCTCTTCGAAGAGCCATCGACCTTCCACGCAATCAGTGTTCTCCGATTCTCCATATATTCGGCCGTGTGTTAGCGTCTTCTATATTTCCCGATCTTTGAGCGTCTTTCTTTATTTCTCTTTTGTATATTTTTCTTCTTCTTCTTCTTCTTCTTCTTCTTCTTCTTTTTCTCTATGATGTGTTTTCTTCTTCTTTTATTTTCTATTTTCTCGTTATTCGGTAGCTGTTTTTTTTTTTTTTTTTTTTTTTTATTATTCGCTTTTGTTTCCTGTTGTTATCTCTTGATTCCCTCCTCTCTCTCTTTGTATGTTTCTTCGTCTCTCTTCTTCTCTCCTTTCTTCCACTACCATTATCTTAGCTTGTTGTATCTTTCAACATTATTTCACTAAAAAAAACTATCATAAAAGTTTGTTTCATTCCATACTTTTTTTTTCTTTCTTTTTTTCTTTCTTTTTTTTGTTGCTATTTTTTACTAATATTCTTCATACTTTTCCTCACTTCTTTGCTTTGTTCAGTCTCACATCTTGTCTTGTGTCTCTTTTACAAATATCTATCTTTCTCTTCCTCATTTCTTTCCAGTCATTATCCTCCTCACTCCCTTCAATCACTTTCCTCTTCCCTTCCTTCCAGTCATTCTCCTCCTCACTCCTTTTCGATCATGCCCCTCCTTTCTCTTCATTCCCTCGTTCGCCTCAACAATGCACTCGCCCTTATTCCCTTATTCCCTTATTCCCTTATTCCCTTATTCCCTTATTCCGCCACTCAAGAGCGAGCTGCCCCCCCCCCCCCCTCTCTTAACCCTTGGCGGATTTCTCCCTCATCTGCCCTGCACTGTGAGAGGCAGGGGAGGGTGGGAGGGGAGGAGGGATAGAGACGGGAGGGTGGGAGGGGAGGAGGGAGTTAGAGAGGGTAGGAAGGGCGGGAGGGAGGGAGGGAGAGAGATGGAGATATATAGATATGTAGATAGATAGATAGATAGATAGATAGAGAGAGAGAGAGAGAGAGAGAGAGAGAGAGAGAGAGAGAGAGAGAGAGAGAGAGAGAGAGAGAGACAGAGACAGAGAGAAGTAAGATAGATAAATAGAGAGAGAGAGAGAGAGAGAGAGAGAGAGAGAGAGAGAGAGAGAGAGAGAGAGAGAGAGAGAGAGAGAGAGAGAGAGAGAGAGAGAGAGAGAGAAGTAAGAAAGAAAGTGAGAGAGAGAGAGAGAGAGAGAGAGAGAGAGAGAGAGAGAGAGAGAGAGAGAGAGAGAGAGAGACAGAGAGAGAGAGATAGAGAGAGAGAGAGAGAGAGAGAAGTAAGAAAGAAAGTGAGAGAGTGAGAAGTAAGAAAGAAAGTGAGAGAGAGAGAGAAAGAGAGAGCGTGCGGGGAAAATTAACGTAATCAATAGATGCTTAATGGAAAGACGGTAAGTCATTAAGCTTACCTCTTCATTATTCGGAGTATTCAATTAAAGTTGCGTCTCTCGACAACATATCTCGGGAATTTTACAAACCAGTTTTGACGACAAGGGGAATGCAGTGCAAAGTGGCTTCATTTTGATCTTCGTTACTAAAAAAAATAAAAAATAAAATAAATAAAAAAATATTGATAATAATATAAAGTTGAAATCTAAGTGAATTAATCCAGGTAAATATAGTCTACCCCCCCCCCCTTACACCCCCTCCCGAAATACAATGCAAAAAACGGCGTCATTTTAATCTGCTTTACTTATCAAAAATATAAATAATGATAAATAAATGAAATAAAATACATCCCCTCGAAACACTTTCTCTTCCCATTTCCCATTTTCCTTCTTCCCATTTCCTCAACAAACGTAAGATGATAACCAAGCAATTCGCAAGAACGAAGCACATTACTCGTAGATCCCGACAGTGCATGGAGAGGGCAAGCAGAAACCATGTTTACACAGCCTCGAGAGCCAGAGCGAAAGCACACATACATACACACATACATACATACACACACTCACATACACACGTACATATACGCATAGACACACACACACACACACACACACACACACACACACACACACACACACACACACACATACATGCACACACACACACACACACACACACACACGTGCTCTGTCTCGAAAGGACCGCCGTAAGTTATAAAAGACCAAATCCATTTAACAGAGGATTCTCGACACCGAAAAAAAAGGATTTGAATTCCTTTCCTAGAAATATTGAATTACATTAGTTACTTGAAGGGGCTCGGAGATCTTCTACATCGCGTGCAGTTCAGAGAATGTCCCAGAAATGAATTGTCTTGAACAAACATCCCTTCGTCCCCCGTTTTTCAATCTCCCTTTCTTCAATCAAAAGTTTTTTTCTTCTCTATCGAGGAATTTCAAGTCTAGATGATTAAGAAGAGTTTGTCTTACCGAAAACTATGGACAAAAGCAAA
>NC_061822.1:39319639-39324149 GCF_019202785.1 Penaeus chinensis | reverse complement strand
TTCTCTTCTTTTCTATTTTTTCCCCCGTTCTTGTTTCTTATACGTTTTGTTTGTTTAATTTCATTTTTTCTTCTTTTCTCTTCTTTTCTCTTCTGTTTTCTTCTTTTCGTCTGATCTCCTCCTTTCCCTTCTCTTTTCACTTCTCCTTTTATCTCTTTCCTTCTTTACTCTTCCCTTCACTTTTCGTATCATCCTTTTCCTTCTCTACTCTCCCTCCCCCTCTCTTTCCGAAATATCTATCTTTCTCTCTCTTATTCCCTCCCTCTTTTACTTCTTTTTAATTTTCCTCAATCCCCTTCTTTCTCTCCGGATTCCTCCCTCTCCTCCTCTTATTGCATCGCTCTCTATCAGCCTCTTCTTCATTACTCTCTTCCACACTCTGTCCACGTATTCAGCTCATACATTCTTTTCAGAACTTTGTTAAACTTACTAAGGTCTCTCTTCCCTACATTTCCTTCTCTCTTGCTTTTTCTCGGTCTCGCTTCTTCTCATTTCTGATCTTTATTCGGTGTTTGTTTTATAGCCTTTTTTGTGTGTGTGTGTAGGGGGGGGGGGGGTTTTTTTGATGTGTCGTTTATTCTTTTTTTTTCTCGTTTCGTTTTTTTCTTCTTCTTTTTTTCTTTTTGTATTTATTTCTATTTTCTCTTTAGGTCTTGTTTTTTTTTATCGAATTCTTCTTTACTTTGGTTTTATTTTGGTTTATTCCTTGTATTCTTTATTTTTTTTTTTCTTGACTTCCAGCTTTCTATCTATCTTTTACTTTTCTCTTGGTCCATATGTTTTCTCTTTCTTTTCTTTAAATATCTAAATTTCCCTTTTCTTTCCCCCTTTTTGCCTCTACTCCCTTTCTCTCTTTCGTCCTTCCTTTGACCCTCTGTGGCCCCTTCCTTTTGCCTCCTCTCTACCCTCCCCCCCTTAATCTTGCCCTCATTCCTACCCCAACCCCCCACCTCTCTCCCTCACCCCGCCAAACCCTTACCCTACCCTAAACTTTTATTTTTTTTCATCCCCTTTTCCCTTTTACCCTCACCTCTGCCCTTACCCACGGCCTCTTTACCTTAAAGCTCACCCATTATACACACAGCCTCTCCCTCACCTCTGTCATTCCCCTTCCCTTCGCCTCTTACCCTCACCCCGAAAGCCACCCTTCTCCTCACCCTCTCCCTATCCCAACCCTTTCTATTCCTCTCAGTCCATCCTCCCCCCCCCCCCCTCTCTCTCTCTCTCTCTCTCTCTCTCTCTCCTCTCTCTCTCTCTCTCTCTCCCTCTCTCTTCTCTCTCTCTCTCTCTTCTCTCTCTTCCACCCTCCCCCTTTCACCTTACCCGAAACCCACCTATCTCACCGTCTCCCTATCCCCACCCTTTCTATTCCTCTCCGTCTCATCCTCTCCCTCCCCCTCACCCCCTCACCCCTCCCCTCAAGAGTCCCAATCAGAATCCCCCACACGGGGACGCCGCAGTTTAAAGGGAATGCTTGTCCTCCCTAGTTATCCCCGTCTTATCCAAACAAAGAGTGCACAATGGCGCCTTATCCTGACCTCCGCTTCAACCACAGCTACCAAAACGGGTCCTTCCCCCCCCCCCCCCCCCCCCCCCCCCCCCCCCCCCCCCCCCCCCCCCCCCCCCCCGCCCCCGCCCACACACCGAAGCACGCCCACGTTTCAAGCAGATGATTAGAATACAAGGGGGGGGGTATTTTGTTGTCGACAGGGATTGTGTTTTTAGAAGTTACGCGCGACAGGTTGATCGGGCGGCCATGTTCAGGGGGGGTGGGGGGTGGGGTGAGGGGGGAGTGGGGGTGGTCTCGGCTGCGCTTCCTGGGTGGGGGAGGGGAGGGGGGGAGGAGGGGGGGGGGGGGGAGGGGAAGGCGGCGCTGCGCTAATGATAGTGATTATGCGCGTATTGGCAATGGTGATAAATGCAATGAGAGAGGTAATTGCAGGTAATCAGCATCACGCCGGTAATGATGAAGTAAGTTTTTGAGGGTTTATAAAAGGCATGCAATATTTATTATATATTATTATACATAATTATATGTGTGTGTGTGGTGTGTGTGTGTGGTGGTGTGTGTGTGTATACATGTATGGGTGTATATATATGAAAATATGTATAAATATCAATTTTTATTTAACATTAATTTCCATTTTTTTTCTCTTTTCCATTTGTTTGATATATGTGGGGGAAAATATATCAATATATATTAATATAAACAATTTTGTGGTGTGTATATATTTATTATAAAAATTTTTATATATTTTACAATATATACACGCGCGTGCACGTACACATATCCATGTATAATTATTTTTTTATTGTCACTATCAATTAATCATAACCACTATTGTTATCAGTAACAGTGTTAAGAGCTAATATCTGCATCAATATCTTATTAATCTCTCATCATGATTGGGTTCAGACGGCGAGGTATGCATTTGCTTAAAGAGCTTCGTGTCCCGTTACTCGAGATTATGATCCAGCCATTATCAAACGTTTCATCTTCTCGCAAAAAAAAAGAAGAAAAAAAGAAGAAAAAAAGGTGAGGAAAAGTGCCGTACCTTTTTATGGAAATCCCTCTTTGCCCAACACATTTTTTTTTTTACGCACGTAGTTGTTCACACTTTTTTCCCCATCATTTTCTTCTCGCTTACTTTCTTCCACACCTTCTTTCTTCAAAGGTGCTAAATTCTTGGCCTCAACCATAAAAAAAGAGGCAGGTAGACCATAACAAGGGTAGAAAAAGAGAAAAAAAAAAGTAGCGAAGAAAAATAAAAAAACCGACGCGGCATATAAAACAGTTGAAGGCGGCCGTGCGTCTCCTGAATGTAAATAACTCTTCACGCCTTCAGCCACGCTATTATGATGCTAACCAAAGGCTTACTTATTCTTAGGGGGATCAGCTGGTGGCCATACTAACAGCAGGTACAGCCAGCTGGCTCTTGGGGGCTTGCGAGATGGTACAGGGCGGGGAAGGGGAGGGAGGGGGAGAGGTACTTTATGCAAAAGTAATGGGTTGGCTTTTCTGCTTTTTTAGGGAGGGGGGGGGGCCTAGGGGCCAGGGGAGGCGGGTGTTGCAAGAGTGAGGGTGTGAAGTGTGAAATGCCAAAGATTGTGTTAATTTTAGACATGGACACAAAGTGATAAATAGACTAAAAAAAAAAAAATATAATATAATATATATTATATTAACATATGTGTGTGTGTGTGTGTATGTGTGTGGTGTGTGTGGTGGTGTAGTTGTGTGTGTGGTGTGTGGAGTGGGTGTGTGTGTGTGTGTGTTTTGTGTGTGTGTTTGGTATGTGTATTTTTTATTATATGTGTGGTGTGGAATTTATGTATATATATTTTTTAATTTTTGTGTGGTGTGTGTTTGTATGGTGTGTGGTTGTGTGGGGTGTGTTGGTGTGGTGTGGTGTGTGTGAATGTGTGTGTAAGTGTGTGTGTGTGTGTGGTGTGTGTGTGTGTGGTGGTGTGTGTTTGGTTTTTGTTTGTGTGTGTTGTGTGTGTAAAAAATTTTTTAAAATATATATTTAATTTTATATTAATTGTGTGTGTGTGTGTGTGTATATATATACTATATGTTTTTTTAAAACATTACAAATATACTTTTAAAATTATTATAAAAATTATAAAATTTTAATACGCATTTTTAAATAAAATTTAAATGTATATTACATTTATAAATATATATAACTTATATACATATATTGTGGTAGTATGTAATATGTATATATTTTATTTTTATATTTTTATATATGTATATATATGTTTAAATATGTTATATTATTTTAAAATTTTATAATGTGTGTGGTGTGTGTGGGGTGTGTGTGTGTGTGTGTGTGGTGCATATAATAAAAATTGATATATATACTATAATATATATAATATGTATATTTTAATAGAATATATATATATAAATTATAACATTAATATACTACAACCACACACACACACACACCACCACACACAACACCACAGACACCAAACAAAACAATTAATATATTATATATTTATATATATATATTTTTTGTGTGGTGTTGTGTGTTTGTGTGTATATTTTATAATTTTTATATTATATATATTTGTTTATTTATTTATGAATAGAGTTGTATTGTAAGATATCAAGTTTATACCGATTTATAAGAAAACACGTGTTTACGGTCTGCAGTTGCTTACAGATGTTTTGATATCAAATGGCGTAACTCGGACTGTTTGCAACTGAGCCCCATTAAGCCCCGAGATTATATGGGCGTAACGTCATGCCTCCTGCATCTGGACGTCAACATTGCAAGATTAATGTTCATCACCTTGATCCACGCATGACGTCACGGCCGCCCCGACCAATGAATTTCTCGATGTTTAATTAGCGAAGTGAATCCCAGGATTTGCTCCGACTTACGCCTGTCGGGGCCGCCTCGCCGACGTCGCAGCGCAGACCGGGAACCAGACCCGCTCGGCTCCGGTTCAGGGCCAGACCCGCTCGGCTCCGGTTCAGGACCAGACCCGCGGGCCA
>NC_061822.1:39302139-39304639 GCF_019202785.1 Penaeus chinensis | reverse complement strand
CATTATTATTATGTTTATCATTATGATTATTATCATTACCATTATTATTATTATTAACATTATCATCATTATTATTGTTATCATTATTATCATTAATGTAACTAATACTCTCGCTGTTATTTTCCTCATCGTCAATAGCATTATTACCACACCATAATTATCATCATTATTATTTTCAAAGTTGTTAATAAAGTTATAATCATCAGTGTTTATCTTACAATGACTACTATCAATATCAATATCATCTCTAACATCATCAGTCACATTCGTTCACATTCTAAAATATTTTTTCGTAACTTTGATAAACTTGACCATTGATCTCTCCAAAATAATTTTCGCAACTGTATAAGAAACTTGACTATAAATCATTCTCAAACTATTTTTCTAACTTTGCATAATGTTTAGTTGAAGCTTGCAAAAAAAAAAAAAAAAAAAAAAAAAGGGGGAACGAGAAATACAGTGTGTTACATCCAGAGTGTATGCTTCACGTCAAAAAAATGTATAAAAAGGGAAAAAAAGACGAAAAAATGCACGCTCGAATACTTAGAGAGATAAAGGGTAAATATGTAAGGCGAAGTTTTTTTTTCGGAGAAGGGAGGGGGGGGGGTGAGAAGGGAAAGAATTTTTTTTCCTGTGGATTTGTTTAAAGAACATTGTCATTCTCAGTAAACTTGTGAGAAAGATATATTTTCTTATTTTCTTATTCTCTTTCCTTCTCTCTCTCTCTTTCTCTCTCTCTCTCTCTATCTCTCTCTCTCTCACTCACTCACTCACTTACTCTCTCTCTCTTCTTACCTTTATTTCTCTTCTTTTCGTTTTTTTTCGAATTTCGTTTCGCGAGCAAAATAATTCCGTCTCAGTTTCCGAATCCCTTTACGTAAATCTGCGGATGGTGACGGCATCAGAAGGCCTAAGAGGAGGATCAGAAGGTTCTAGAAGCGGGATCATAAGGTCTAGCAAGGAGGATCGGAACTAATCGGGGTTGCACGCTCAAACTCTCTTTGTGTTGCAGTGTTGACCCAGGCGATCAGACTCAGGAAGCACACACTCGCGGACACAGACACACGGATTCACATACGTAAATACGCACAGCCAAGTGCAGACAAATGGATTCATATGTACGCAAATGCATGTATAACTATACAACACACACATACACACACACACACACATGCTTACACAGACACATTCCACTTCATAAAGTAAAAAAAAAAAAAAAAAAAACTAAATATACATGCTCACAAGCTAAACAGACATATAGGCTACACACATATACACATACATAAACATACACATACAGATACATATACACATACATAAACACATACACATACACACGTACACAAATCCAAATGCACATATACTATACTACCAACAACACACACACACACACACACACACACACACACACACACACACACACACACACACACACACA
This sequence comes from Penaeus chinensis, assembly GCF_019202785.1. Taxonomy (NCBI): domain Eukaryota; kingdom Metazoa; phylum Arthropoda; class Malacostraca; order Decapoda; family Penaeidae; genus Penaeus; species Penaeus chinensis. Next base: position 39,303,201 of record NC_061822.1, on the reverse strand, counting down.
CACTAGACCGGCAAGTCACCCCACCATTATGCCTGGAACATTACTGATACTGAATATACATAGGAGGCAAAATGGCCTGTCGAGAATATTATATTAGTGTAAATGGACGAGGGCGTAAAGATGCTGCCGTTAGAGAATATGAAACTGATGCTGAGTGGGTGAGAGTTGGTCATGGAGTTATCTGTGGAATAATATCAGTAAAATTGAGGGAGAAGAGTGAAGTAAAAAAAAAAAAAAATCAGTAAAATAAAAGGGAAAAAAGGAAGTGAAAAAATATTAAATAGATAAATCTTAAAATAGTAAAATTTAGTAAGAAAAATGAAGTAAAAATCTGTAAAATTAAGGAAGTAAAATTAAGTAAAATAAAACAAAAATAAACAAAAAAAGCAGTAAAATTAAGGGGAAAAATTAAGGAAAAAATTGTAAATAAATAAATTTTAAAAGAGTAAAATTAAGGAAGGAAATTAAGTTAAAAAAAAAATAAATAAGGAAGAAAAATCAAATTTTAAAAATCTGTAAAATTAAGAAGGAAAATACGTTAAAAATGGGTCATGAGCACGTGATATGGAATAATGTCAATGAGAGAAAGAATTAATATAAACTTGGAAAAGGGGTCATTAAGGAAGAAAAATGCAATACATGAAGTTAAGAAAAAAATGGGTCCGGAGCTTATGATGTGGAATAATATTCAATAAAAGAAAAATATCTGCTGTGGTTATACATATCGGCTGTATTTTGGGATTATGGTATTGTTCCTTATCATTAAATTTATATATAATGTCTATTGCATTGAATATGATGGCCATAACGTCTGTTCACCGTGTGTCACCTTTGTTCATGGTACGTTGTGTGGGAGTTATTATCATTCTTATTGCTCAAGCTCTGTTCACTTTATGCTTAATTCGTGCTATGGAATGGTATGTTGTGTATTTATATATCTGCTGTTGTTGTTGCTATTGTTATAGTTGTTGTTTGCTGCCGCTATTGCTGCTGCTGCTGTTGTTGTTGTTGTTGCTGCTGCTTTAGTTATTTTGTGTTGTTTTTGCCCTCATCACCAACCAT
>NC_061822.1:39277139-39279639 GCF_019202785.1 Penaeus chinensis | reverse complement strand
AAGGTGCGGTTTGTTCTCGCTCGCGGTCGCTACGGCAGTCTCGGACGCCCAGGTGGCGGCTGACCTTAACATTGGGTGGAGGCACGCTCTCTCGTGAGGGGGGAGGGGGGGGGGGTATGAAAGGGAGAGAGAAAAAGTGTGTTTTTTTGCGTGTGCGTGTGTGCGCGTTCCACTTTGAATTATATACACATTTTGCATGTTTATGCACATTGCAAATTAGTGTTTTGATGTTTGCAGATGCAGTTCTCGCTGACCTTGCTCAGTCCTAAACGAAAATGGCTGAGACCCAAATATATTCATGACGTTACTGTTTTCTCATGCACACACCCACTGAAATCGCGTGTGGATTATATTTCGTTATCAATGAGACTGAACAAAGTTTGCATTTTGGTCTCATGTCATGCACATTGACAAAATTTCCATTAAAAAAAATACCTGTGACTACAGATAAGCAATTATAAGGTCTTTTTTCTTCCATGCAGTCTTTGAACACAACATGTAAATAAGACGTTCTTGTGTTACCACTATATGAACAGAGACGCTACTTGATCTTATATTTACTTAAAATCTAATGCTTATCAATTGCTTGTCGTGCATGACCTTGTGGGGGGAGGGAGGGTGTTGTGAAGAGAAGGAGATGACTCTGTATTTCTCAGAAAAGAGGCTGTGGTTCCACTTGGATAAACAAATCTTCTTTAAATACCTAACTGCTTCTCTCGATCAAACATCCTTTTTTTTCAGTTAGTTTATGTTTAAGATGATTATTCGGAAACATTGCTAAATTTGGGAAGTGTATAAATGTCTAAATATGTAGAAAGGTGTATACAGCCGGGTCGAGTGTAGTGATATTACACAAAGTTATGAGTCATAGATGTAGAAAAGGTACATATATCATATAATGTTGATGAAGACACATAGAAATTCTATGAAGTTGCCTACCTAATGAAAAAAAAGGTTACTTTCCATAACTACTTTAAACTGAATAGCTTTTCTAACAACAATTAATGTACTGACATGTGCCTTGTAACTTCAGACGCACAGTATGAGGAATCCGTACTGGCGCATAAGATTAAGAGCGCGTACTGTGTTTTCAGAAGCACCCTTAACATCACGCAGTACGAGTTTATGACCCAATAAACATAGCACAGCGACCGTCGCAAGAACAATTGAGGGTAAACATCGGCAAGAAAATATGACCAGACAGCGACGATTCCTTACGCAGGCCTTTGCACGCGGATACATCAGCTGGCCCATGGGGAGGCCATGAGGTCATTTATAATACGGGTCATGATGCGCATAATGACTATATGTATAATAAGGTAGCGAGAGAGAAAGAGAGAGAGAGAGAGAGAGAGAGAGAGAGAGAGAGAGAGAGAGAGAGAGAGAGAGAGAGAGAGAGAGAGAGAGAAAGGAAGGGAGGGAGGGAGAAAGAGAGAGAAAGAAAGAGAAAAAAAGAGGGTGGGGGCGAGAGAGAGAGAGACTTACAGACAGACTTCCAGATGCAGACAGAAAGGAGTCTTGCCTAACACGAATGCTCCGTATAGTGAGCAAGGACAGACGATCAGGACACAAATGCGCGTGATGTGATGAGGTGAGTGCCATTGTGAGTGCCACGACGACACTCCGCAAGTACCCATTGGAGGGAGTTTACGACCCTCGAGCCTCATCCCGAGCATGACTTGAAGAGACATTCGCGAAACAATAGTCACCTTTTCTTCTTTATTCACATATTCAAGTCGTCTGTGAGAGTCGATTGAAGATGAGGGAGAAGGGGGAAGAAAGCCCATTGGAAGACCGAAAAAAAGGAACACAGGACACAGCCGAGCCATTTGTAGAGAAGACCAGGTCATGGACCGCCCTAGCACCGCATTAAAGCCTCCCGGACGGCGTAATGGCCGCCCGAATGTAGGTGGTTGCCTGACGCGGATGCAGGGGAGGGGGAGGGGGGGCGCGGGGGAAGGGCACGTTTTGTTGTTCCTGGAGTCGTGTATATATGCCTGTATACGTATATATAAATATACACACACACATATAGATAGATAGATAGATAGATGGATAGATAGATAGATATATAGATAAAGAGATATAGATTGATACACATACATATACGTGTGTGTGTGTATATATATTCATATATGTATACTTATATATTTATAGATTTATATATATACATGTGTGTATATATATATGTATATATATGTAAATATATATGTGTGTGTGTGTGTGTACATACACACACATATACAAATATATATATATATGTTTTTTTTTTTTTTTTTTCAACAGCCATTTATTCCACTGCAGGAAATCGACCTCTCTCAATTCATTATTTGAGAGGGTATTTGGCAGTCTCACCTTTGCCTGATTGGATGCCCTTCCTAATCAACCACGATTCTGCGCGCTTAACACCTGTGCCACGGCGGTGACTTCCCCTACGACACCTGCGTTTGACCACTCAAGGCGATACGTCGTTTTCTCGCCGTGAGATCAAGCAAGAGCC
>NC_061822.1:39242139-39259639 GCF_019202785.1 Penaeus chinensis | reverse complement strand
GTATTCCCAAAGCGCCATTATATACACCGTGGCTATGACTGTCGCACGGGTCAGTTTATGTGTGTTCGTGGCTCAATTTGGGCTCATCTGATGAAATTATTATAGTCGGGCTGTCGGTGCCTGTGTGCTGATTTAAGCTGACGTTTCTGACGGATATGACAAATTATAGCGCAGTGATAGAGCACGCTATGACACGCCTACCCTACCCCCCTTCCTCCTGTCTACCCATCCACTCCCCCTTGTCCCCCTATCTTTTTATCTCTTCTCCCGTTTCCTCCATCTTCCCGCACCTTCCCCCAGTACATTTCTCTTCACCTGTCTCCCCCCCTCTCTTTCCCCTTCCCCTTATTCTTCCCCTTCTCTGCTTCTTCCCTCTCTCCTGCTTCGTCCCGTCTCTCTCCTTTTCAATTTCTTCTCCCTTTCCCCTGTTCCCCCTCCCTCTTCCCCTTATCTCTTCGTCTGCCTCTCCACTCTCCAATTCTCTATCCCCATCTCCTTTATTCTCCCTATTCCCATTCCCAATACTCCTCCTCCAGCCTCTCCCTCTTCCGCCCCCCCCCCCCCCCCCTCCTGATGCATGGTGGCGCAGATGTGTATCCTGAGCGCGTGCTGTCCCGCGCAGATCCGAATTTGACTAAATCTCCAGACGCACTCGGGCGGGCGGCACCGACAGCACGCACTCCGGGATCCGAGGGCTTTTCGCTTGCCGTTTAGCGCCGCGCGTGGGGCTAAACAGGTCACCCGAAACAGGTCAATCCGAAAGCGGGTCACCCGAGCTTCGATGCCTGAGCCGAGAGGACCGAAAGAGGCCGCGCTCTGCTGGTCAATGTATCACCCTTCACCTTTAAGTGGCCAATATTCCGGTCTGGAAACCCGCGTAGTTTTGAGATATATTTACGTTTGGCCATACAGGAAACTGATGGTCGCTTTGGCTTTTGTGTGGTCTCGAGAAGAGGGGAGGGAGGCGGAGGGGGACTGAGGAGAGGGGGAGGCGACGAAGTGGGTTCCCTTCCCGGTCTGGGAATTATTTCCATGGCAGTTATGGTGCCAATGGCATCGTTTCCAAGTATATATAATATGGCATAGCGTGCTGCGAACGAGCCAGACATTACGAGCCCGGAGGGGAAAATTGATAGTTTAAAGACTGTTGAGATATTACTAACTTTTTTCTTCCGTCTTCACTCCCCTCTTTCCCTCTCCTCCTCCCCCCCTTCCCTCCCACGGAGCCAAACTTTTTCCATCAAGGTGATTTACATAATGTAATAATAAACTTGTACCATCGTTCAAGCTCGGCCATTGAAGTCGGGGACGCTTCGACCGCGAGTGATGGAGACAACAGCGGCCAATGAAAACCTCTAATTGGCTTCTCGACGGCCAATAAGAACCGAGATTCGCCTTCCGGGAGCCCCGCGCCGGGCCTCGAGGACCTGCAACGACCTCGGAGCCTTGTCTACATCTTTAAGGACGATAATAGAGAGTCACATCAAGTCACGAGTTGTTTCCGCTCGTCCGATCTCATTTTGCTTTCTTTTTTATTATTTTTTCGTTTTCTTTTTTCTTGTTTTCGTTTGATAAGAGTAAAAACCGTCTTTTTTGTTTCTTTTTCCTTTTTTTTTTTTACTTCCTGTCCATCTCGCATTGCATAATGGTTGTTCTGTTGTTTTTTGTTTTCTTTTTCTCTCTTCCTTTTTCATCCTCTTACATTTCACGGTGGTTGTAGCCGCGTTTTTTATGTCCGCGAACCATGAACCGTGAGTCACCGGACGTTATTTTTTTTTTTTTTTTTGTTTCTATGTTTTTTTTTTCTCTTGCTTTTTTTGTCCTTTTGGTAAGTAATTGGACAAATTATCCGTCATTACGGTCACATCATTCTTGCATAATGTCCATCTCCTGATCTCATTCTCCCTCCTTCGTAAACAAAGAAAATAATTACAAGGAAAAGAAGGACAGAAATAAACCCAAGATGAACATACAAATAATTCATCCATTCCGATAGAAGAAATAACTGAATAAACGAACAGACAATAAATACATCACCCAAGTAATGTAACCACCTCCCCCCCTTCCTCTACCTCCTACCCCCCCCCCCACCCCACCCACTCACCCCAAAACAAAAAAAAAAGGAAAAAAATGGCGAATCGGAAGATCTCTGTGCCAAGTGCCAGTCACACAGCCACACTGCGGGACATTTTAATTGCCCTGATATCGTATGGTCTTTAAACTGCTCCCTTTTTTTAAAGCACACTAGCCGCACACTTTGCATATATGAATATTTATTGCGACGTTCATCTGGCTGTGCAAATATAGTCCTTCGTCGGGGGGGGGGGTAGAGAACAGGGGAGGGAAGGATAAGGGGAGGGAAGGAGGGGGGAGGGAGGGAGGGAGGGAGGGAGGGAGGGCGGGGTAGAGAATAGAATGGGGAGGGAAGGATAAGGGGAGGGAGAGAGGGAGGGGCAAGAAGGGGTAGAGGTAGAGAATAGGATGGGGAGGGGGGAGGGGAGAGAGGAGGGCGGCATCATTTCGCAACAATTATTTTGTTTATGGGCGTTTTGAGTGTCTGTGTCTGAGTTTCCTAGACAAACTGGTGACTGGGTGCATATCGTGTGTGTCTTTTCGGGTTCTGTGGCCTGTGCTCTCTGTTTATGTGTGGTTTAGAAGTGTCTGTTATAGTGTTATCATTGTGACTCTTGTGATAACGTTGCAATTACTGTTATTTATATTACCATTTCCAACTCCGTCTTCATCGTGTTCCTCCCTTTCCATCTTCCTCTTCCTCTTATTCTTTCTCCGTTTCCTCTTCCTCCTCCTCTTCCTCCTTCCCTTCTTCCCCTTCCTCCTCCTCTTCTTCCTCTTCCTTCGATTCCATCCATGTCATTTCGTTTATTCCACAATGCTCTGGTGGGTGTCTGACTAACTGCTTGCCCTTCCTCTGTCTCGCGGCCTGACAGCGCAATTAATCTCTATTACCAACTCACGCTAGTTTGGCTATCAAATTATTTTGGCGTTGGGGGCTCTGTATGGTTGATTATATTCTATGGTGCTTGATTTGCTTATATATTGTTATCTTCGATTTTTTTTTCTCTCTCTATCTATCAACTTTCTATCTAGCAACTCTCTCTCTCTCTCTCTCTCTCTCTCTCTCTCTCTCTCTCTCTCTCTCTCTCTCTCTCTCTCTCTCTCTCTCTTTCTTTCTCTTTATCTTTCTCTCTCACTCACTCACTTTTTTTCTCTCTATCTCTCTTTTCTTCCCTCTCACTTTTCTTCTCCCTCTCTTCCCCATCCTCACCCCCCCCCCCCTCTCTCTCTCTCTCTCTCTCTCTCTCTCTCTCTCTCTCTCTCTCTCTCTCTCTCTCTCTCTCTCTCTCTCTCTCTTTCTCTTCTTCTTCTTCTTCTTCTCCCTGCCCCCCCCCCCCATCTCTCTCTCTCTCATTTATATCCAAGAATTTCCGTATGCACTAACTTACATCTACTTGTCAGTTTAACGATCATGAACATTATAATTTATATTTTTTTTATCTGGGAATAGGGGGTTGCTTCATATGCTTGATTGATATGAATGGTTTATTTCGAAAATGTGGGTGAATATTTGTTGTTTCATATGAGCTGTTGCGTATATGATCTAAATATGAATACATGATCCTCGACTGCTGATGAGTATATGTGTATATGATGATAGTCCACGAGTGTTAGTCTTCGATTTCGAAATTTATTTTAGTTTCCTCTTTTTAAATCTTATTCCGTCTTATCTGTGATTTTAGAATTCACTCTACTTCTGGTTTCTCAAAAATTTGTTCCATCTTTTTTTTCTGAACGCAGCGGAGATTTCAACTTTCATTTTTTTTTTTTTTTTCCTTTCTATATTGGGTCGGGCCATAATCAAGATAAGGTGCCATGGTATTGCCCGTTATAAAGGTGTTGCCTCATTAATTATGTCGTTTTTTATACATACTCACCGTCGCCTCAAGCTCTGGGTTCCTGACCTTAAGAGAAGAGAAGGGAAGGAATGGAGGAAGGAGGGAGGAAGGGAGAAGAGTGAAATAGAGAGAGTAGAAAATAGTAGATAAAGAAAAGAGAGAGGAAGAAAAGTGGGAAGGATAGAGCGAAATTAGAAAAATAGTAGATAAAGAAAAGGGAGAGGAAGAAAAGTGGGAAGGATAGAGATAGAAAGGATATGGGAGAGGGAAGGGGAAGGAGAGAGAGAGAGATGGGAGGGGTGGAGAGAGAGAGGATAGGGGGGAGGGAAGAGGACGGAGAGAGAGAGAGAGAGAGAGAGAGAGAGAGAGAGAGAGAGAGAGAGAGGGGGGGGAGGAGAGAGGAAAGAGAGAAAGAGAGAGAGAGAAAGAGAGAGAGAGTAGATTGGCTGGTACGTCGGGTTTTGTAGGAGCCTCTAACTTTTCCTCTGTAATTAGTTAAGGATGAACAAGTTGTTCTTTTTAAGTTTTAAGATTTACTTTTTCTTTCCCGCTACCATCGTCAAGAAAGTTAATCTCAGCGATACATGCAATTTTCACGCACTCTGAACGCTCTTCATTATGTCCTATCAACTAGTATTTTCCAAATTTTAATTAAATAAACATATGAAAAGATCATATGAAGTATTTCCCGCATTGGCAATCCTTCCCAAATTCTATGTTTATATTTACAACGCAAAAAAAATCTTACTCACTCTCCAGCGTAAACAATAATTCAGATTGATTTCAACACCCACAAAAAATCATCTCTGATTAAATTGTTTATCCTCACTGAACCAAACAATCCGCGTCCCTTATTCATACCATCTGTGTCACAATCTTGCGTTTCCTTCCGCAATATTCACACAAACTTACGTGCTACTGTCCCCCCATAGATTTAACGCGGACTCATGTTACTGTGATAGCTAGATTCTAGACTACAGCGCTCCTTGTTGTAAAACCGTTTGTTTACTCTTCCTTGAGAATTTACAACGTACACGACTGGTCACGGCAGTCTAGTCATAGCATTGTAATTTCTCTCAAAATGATGGCGTTTCCTCCTATGGTTCGGTTGACAAATTAACTAAATTTATCCCCAAGCTTAAAAGGACAGGCTTTGTTAACCCGAGTAAGCACTGGCTGCAGCGCCTCCTGCTATATAAGGACCCGGAATGAGGTACTGACGCTGCAGTGTACTTGTCATGAGAAAGAAGCGGTTTTCAATTTCGAGGTCTTGACACCGGGTATAGATTCTGCAATTTGTATCAGTTACGCAATCTAGGAGATTCCATTTCCGAGTGCCCTTATTTTGCCCTCAATCCTTCTTCTAATGCCAATAGCCTTTGCCTCGCCGGAGTACGAGGGGTGAATCCTAGATGTTATCTCTCCTATGACGCAATCGATCATACCGATGCCCTTCCACGCCAAAAAGGTAGTAGAGAGAATGCGGGTCATTTTACTGCAGGTGTCTCTTTTCAATCATGATACCATTAAGATTTTAGTAGTGCAGTCTATATATAATCCGGTGATCGACAGTTAAGCCTTTAATGGAAAGGGAACTTTATCCAGATTTGGGTCGAAGCTCTGTACATCTTCCCCGCTGCTCGCTGGAAGACATTTTATTTTTCGCCGGACTTTCAGATCTACTTTTAAAGTTGCTCTACCTGCTCTCAGATAAATAAGCTCGTTAAACCCATTGCCACGATGCTCCCTATATCCTACAAACGGACAAAGAGTAAAGGGGCAGCTAAAGAAACTTCAAAAGGCCTCCCTTTCTCGCATTACCATAGCGTCGTATCGTAATTTTTTTCCATTACACTAAGGACTTTCCCTGGGAAACCTTTAGTAGAATTATCTGTCTTGTTTCTCTATCTATCTATATCTATCTGTATCTATCCATCTGTCTATATATTTACCGTTCTCTCTATCTGTCTATCTATCTACCGTTCTCTCTATTTCTCTATTTCTTATTAACTTTCTCTTATGCCTGGTACTTGGCCTCTTCTAGCGCCAGCATGTTAATAAACACCTTATCCCAAGGAAATATCATTCTGCCAGCAAAGAAAATACCCAAACGTAAAGTATAGAGCATAAATCATAAATAATAACAAAGTATAATAGTATAGAAGAAGTTAAATCCTCCATGACACTGTGGGTAAAGCTGCGGATCCTCCTCGAAACTCCCTTGGTGGCGGGGGTGTCAGCTCCGCGCCGAACGTGTCTGCCTCGAAGCCGCCACAAAAAAGGAGAAAAACAAGAACAAAAAAGAAAACGGGGGGGAAAAGAAAACGGAAATCTGGCGGTAAATCCTCCAGGCGAAAGGTTTTGACTATTATTATTGAAATGCTGGTGAATTCTTTTTTGTGGTTTTATGTTATTGCCTTATCTCTGTCTTTTCTCGTAATGTTTATGTTGTGATGGATATTACTGCTGTTGTTTAGAATAGTATGTGGACTTTGTTGCTGTATTCGTGTGGTTGCGCGCACTCGTGTGTATGTGTGTGTGTGTGTGTGTGTGTGTGTGTGTGTGTGTGTGTGTGTGTGTGTGTGTGTGTGTGTGTGTGTGTGTGTGTGTGTGCGTGTGTGTCTTTCCGTACGAACTCCACCACAACAAACGCAACAGTTGGGCTGCCGATGGGTTAGTCGTCATGCCGGCTCCTCGTTCAACTCCCGAAGAGGAAAAGAGACGGAGAAATGTTCATTCGGAGGTGATTTCGATTATCGGAAAGCTGTTTGCCTTCCCGTTCGTGCCTCGGCTCCTTCTAACGTCCTCCTCAGGGTGATGTGTCGACACTTATCTGCTGATGGCCGGCCTAGCCCCTGCCTCGAGCCCCTGCCGTGCCGTAATCCCCTTCCCCTGCCAACGCTCTGTTTCCTTTCCCTGGCCCGGTTTACTGTCACTTGCTAAGCATCCAACAGCTTCCTGTTATCAGCATTTAGGAGGGTAACAACATATACATATAATTATTTCCATGTGGTCATCATATTTCAACAATATAATCTCACTAACTATACGACTTTAAGAATAGTCCTTATTATATGCAAATTAATCAGATTTCTCCCATGAACTTCAAGGAACAAATTTGAATAAAACATTTGCATAAAATATGAATAAAAAAGATATAAACAAATGAATGAACGCCCTCCATTCCAGCCCACAGCATGAAGTTGTTACAGGCAAGCTCAAGGTGGAGAGAGACAGCGGTATCATCTTTGACTTGTATTGTCTGATAACATACGACCCATTACAAAAACCCGCAAATGTGTTCACAGCTTGTAAACCTCGCATGCGCTAGATCACGTGGACACTATATTACAGTCGAAGTAAAAAAAAAAATGAACAAATGTTTTACCATATGATGTTGACTGTGGATGATTCATTGGAAGACCCTTAAAATGTTAGATTTATAAAATTAAGTTGCTGTTTTCTTTTCTCTCTTCTGATAAAGTTTTACGAGTAAACAAAGGGAAAAAAAAAAGTTTCTTTAAAGCTGCCAACCCAAGAGAAACGAAAGAAGAGAGAGAAGAGAGGAAAGCGAATAGGAAATAAAAAACAAAGAAACACAAACAGGAATCCAATAACATTAACATCTTTAGCTACAAGTAAGAACAAAACAAAAAAGGTGAAAGAAGGAAAACCAGCATCGAAACCACATAGAAAAATACCACAGAAGTCAATGGAGTGTTGCACAAGTTAGCATTTTGAGGGGAAGATATGGAAATAATCTTTGGAAAGGCAAGAGGGAGACAGGGAAGGGGAGAAGGTGAACAAAAGATTTTTTTTTAATTTTTTCGTTTGACAGAAGGGAAGAAAATGGAAAAGGTTCATCAGAGAGAAGGAGAAGGAGGAGGAGAAGACAGGAAAAAGGGAAGACCGTAAATATGTAAATTCAAGATACAAAAGAGATTCGATAGAAAAGATACGATGCTAAGTTTTCTAATTTTTCACTTGTTTAGAAAAAGAAATATAGAGAGAGGAAGAGAGAGCGCCATCCACCCCCAACTCCAACCCCCTCCACCCCCCCTCCACCTCCACCTCCACCTCCACCTCCACCTCCACCTCCACCTCCACCCCCTCCACCTCCTTTTCAAGAACGAGTACAAAACAAAAGACGGGAAAAAAAGCGGGAGAGAAAGAGGAATAGGAGAACCCAAAGTGTTCCTTATGCAAAGAGAAGATCTAAAGAGAAGCAAAAGAAAGAAGAAAAAATGGAATCCAAACGAATGAAGAGAAGAGAATGAAACTCCGATTATTTTTTCCTTTTTCTTTTTTTATGAGCCTCCTGCATCTCGTGTATGAGGTCCTGCGGGGTGTGGGCGAAGGGGGAAGCAATAGAAAAAAAGAAAAAAAAGGCCAGGAACAAAAGAGAAACGAGAAGCGGAAAGTTTGCTTGGACGAACAGCCTACGCGAGATAGATCGAGAGCGTGTACAATTTTTTTTTTTTTTTTTATAGGAGATTAATGAACAAACAAAGTTAATGAAAGAACGAAAACATAGGTCATGCAATTTTAAGAACAAAAAGTTAATGAAAGAACAAAAAATTAGTTCATACAAGCTTCATAACAAAGAGATAATGAAAGTGTTGACGGTCTAGCCAGTATCTGAAAATTTGCGATTACAAATTAAAAAAAACAAAACAAAGAAACATAATATATGTATTCGAAGAAAATCACAGAAGAGCAGGGAAATTCTCAAACATAAAAAAACTGAACTTTTGAAAAATCCTTTAAAAAAATCAAATAAAAGCAAACGTAATGGAATCTCACACGAATCTTCTTCCAAGATCAAATAAACCACGCCCTTCACCTCCCCCCCCCCCCCCTAAAAAAAAAAAAAAAAAAAAAAAAAAAAAAAGGTTTCCCACATCCAAGGATCTCGACCCCGTGATAAGAGCTTTTGATTAAGAAACACTATCCATTGCTCTCCCTCCCTGTCTTTCCCAGCCCCGTCGGTGGTCCTCACACACTTCCTCTATCTTGTGTGGTTCGCTAAAGCATTTTCTTCCCCCGCGTCCCAGTCGTAAGGTTGCTGTTTTATCCGAGAAATTAGTTTTATTATCTCCTCCCTTGATCAAGTTGTGGTTGCTTTCGTCTTCTTATCGAGCTGAGTACGAATTATATTGTTATTACAGCGAGTGGGAGGCTGTAGTTATATTTTCTTTTTCTGTGGGACTATGTATAAGATTTATGGTTTTTTTTTCTGTCACGATTAATCCACTTTGTTTCTAATGTTTCATCGCTTTTTTTTTTTTTGCTTTTCCTTCGTCACAAAGTCATCTCTACGTCCATGCAAATCACGAAGTCATCGCCCCCTTCTCTCACCACAAAATCACCACACCTCCCTCATCCTCATTTCACCACCAACACCCTCTCCCTCCCCCCCCCCCCCCCTTCCTCATCCTCATTTCACCACCAACCCCCTCTCCTTCACCCCCCCCTCCCCTTCCACCACAAGACCCCACTCATCACCAACTCCCCCTTCACCCCCCCTCACCCATCAACCCCCCCTCTTCCCTTGACCTCCCAACAAGAACCCCCATCACCCCTCACCCTCCCACAAGACCCCATTCACCCCTCCCTTGATCCCCCCCATCATCCCTCACTCCACTCACCACCATCCCCTCCCTTTACCCCCCATCATCCCTCACCCCACCACAAGACCCCACTCACCCCCACCCCCTCCCTTGAACCCCCCACAAGAGCCCCCATCACCCCCATCACCCCCATCACCCTATCACCCCACCAACCTCTCATCCACGTCCGATCACACGCTCCGTCCTACCGTCCCACCGTTTGATAATTATCTTTGAGAAATATTGCAGTTAATGAGAAACACGTGAGAGACTTCGAGGGGGTAGGGCGCCGCTCCCTTCAAGACGAGTTAGATGACGGTGTGTTTGATGTCGAAAGGCGCCCCCGTGTGTGATTTCGCGGGATCTGGAGGACATGCAGAGCGAGGGCGTGGATTTTCGGGTTTAAGCGTGTGACTGCTTGTTTGTGGAATTACGAGCGGTTTGCGCAATAAACATGTATGATATATGGGACTGTTTTCTTTCCCTCTTCTTTTCTTTTCTTTTTTTCTTTTTTTGTGTGTATTTTTTTCTGATTTTACCGTTTTGTGTTTATTTTATGCGGTTGTTTTACTTTTGCCTTGTCTGTGTGCTCGTGTTAAGGTTAAAAGTAGGATTTTGTATTTATATTTCGTGTTACTTTTCTTTGGCGTTCGTTCTCTCGTCTTTGTTTGTTTGTACTTTTTTTCTACTTTATCAGTTCCCGTTCTTTCCTTGAAAATTTTTCCTTCGTTCTCTTCTCTTCTCTCCGATGGTCTTTCCTCTCAGATCTTCCATTATTCTTCTTCCTTCGCTTATCTCTCGCATTTCTTCTTCTGTCTTATTCCTTCCTACTTTCTTATCCTTCGAATACTTCCTCTAAGAATTTCCATTCTTCCTCCCTCGCTTATCTCTCACAGCTTTCCTCCTCTCCTCCTCCTCTTCCTTCTTCATTATCCCCCCTCTTCCTTCCCTCTTCATCGCATCCTCTTCTTCCAGTTTTCGTAAAGCGGAGACAGCAGTTATCGCCAACGCAGAAGAAATACGAGCTTCATTTTGACGATATTAGTAAAACCATCTTGACAACGGGGCAGGAAAAATCATGCAAGGACAGACGCGACTAATGAAACGCGTCGAATGGTCACTATAAAGGGCAGATTTTGAGACGTTAAGAAAATATTTATTTATTTTTATTTTTATTTTTTTATTTACTTTTTATCTTTTTAATTTCATTATTACTATTTTGATGATAAGATGTTTACCTGTTTCCTTTCTGGATGACGAAACATATTGTTAAAACCGTGGGCTGAAAAAAGATGTTTCGAAATTATTGTCTCATCATTTTATAAACTGCGTATGCCGTTTTTTTGCGACAAAATTGATGTATCATATTAATTACGGTTCATGTAGTTTATGAGAAACTATTAATTTCAGTCTTTGATAGAGTGTATTGGAACAGGTAGATCATAATATTCTAATAATCGCGTGGACGTAAAAGCAAACATAAGAAAGATATTTCTATCAACAGGGAAGAACAGAGCAGACGGATAAGTCGAAAATTAAACGATAACAATATGTGAAATGATAACAATTAAGCCACAAAACAATAAGCAGAATGTAAACAACAAAGGCAAGGCAAATAAGCGAGGGAGAATTCAAAAAAACAAAAGACATTCTAACTTGTAATCGATGCGGGATTCTCCATTTTCTATGAGAATCATCCACAGACCCCATCCCTTAAGGAAAAAGGTAAAACAACCCTTTCTTTCGCTTTCCTTTATGTAGAAAAAGAAAAAAAAAATAAGGGAGAGAAAAATTATAAATAAAAGCAAAACTTCCCCTTCCTTGCCTCCCCCCCCTTCCCCTCCCTTTCCACATTCAACTTCCCCTTCCGCTCACTCTGCCGTTCGCCCTTCCCCTCACCCTCCCCCTTGCCCTCCCCCGACCCAACTCCCACAATGCCTCTCGCCCTTCCCCTCACACTCATCCTTCCCCTCACCCTTCCTCTCACTCTTTCCCTTCACCCTCATCCTACCCCTTCCCCTCACCCCTTCCCCCCCACGCTCCCCCTTCCCCCCCCCCTAAAAAAAACTCACCCTTTCCCCTCACCCTCAGCTTACCCCACCCCCTCCCCCTTCAAAAAAAAAACAAAAAAAAACGAAAAAACGAAAAACAGCGAATAAAAAAGTCACTTTCTCCCGAGAACTCGACTGAAAAGAACAGCGCCACGACCGTCCTTATTTGATAGCGACGCGACCGGCGAAGGAATGGAATGAAGCGCAGTCGAGATATTGTCGCTTTGGTATTCATGACTGCATGACCGGGCCCGTCGCTCGCATGACGTGTGTGGTGTTGATTGTTGTGATGCGAGGACGTGGTGGTGATGTGATGTGGTGTGCGTGTGCGTGTGCGTGTGCGTGTGCGTGTGTGTGTGTGTGTAGTGATTAGTGTTTAGATATGATAAGGTGTTTGGTTTGGTGTAATGTTGTATTTGTTTGTCTATGTTTGGGCGTGATGTCATGTTGGTGTATGTGTTTGGTGAAGTGATGTCGAGTTATGTGTTTCGTGTGTTGTTTGTGTTTTGCTCGTGTGAGTATGTTGATGTGGTGATGGTGTTTGCAGCAACAATGGGGTGTGAAGTGATTGATGAGACTATGTAGGCCATATGTTTAGGTTGCTTACAAAATGTGATGTGTTTGTAGTTGAGATAATAAATAACATGCACTGAAACACAAACACACACACACACACACACACACACACACACACACACACACACACACACACACACACACACACACACACACACACACAAACTATAATATTTTCTTTGATATGTTAAAGACACTATAAAGCTAGAACAGTTTAGCCCACAACGTAACCTCACTGCCTGGCACTACGATATTAGTTGATCGCAGTGCCACAGCGGTGCCACACAGGGCTAGTGTGACACCGAAGCAGAACAATAGCGGTGCAAAGCCTTGAATAACGACTAGACCGTAAATCCCTGCAAACTGTTGTTGAACAAACAGCCAAATACACATATTTATCTGACATTATTGACACTGCCTTTGGTCATGTGAAGGTATTTCTGTCATGATTTTCGTGTTCATGCAATAGGAAGGTCAACACATCCATTGCAACATTATGTAAAGCCAGGGTCATGGACTGAAAAAGTGACAGCATCACAGACAACAAATAATGAGCGAAAGCAACGGCGCCGTAAACAAACTTGCTAACAAGGACACTAACAATCACCGGCTTTCGCTTCGTTCTCCGTCTCCGCAATGGAATGTTTACAAGCGAGGTCACACAGGATCTGCGCAAATAAGCCACCCTGTGTTTGTTTCGTTATTATGAAACAAACAGAACGCCACCGGAATTGTCTATGCGCCGAGTACCTTTCCGAACGCGTGAACCCTCTACACGAACCATACATATTACGTATTTGAGCGCATACCTTTATTGACCACCGAACAACCACACGCCATAGCCTAATTAACCGCCGATACAACCACACCAGCGTCACAACCATAGGACAACCGTTAATCTCATCCCCACACCCAACAACCCCGCTTAATTGACCTAGTCAACCTCCCAACCACACACGCAACCACACCAACGGCCCCACCATACAGCCTGGCCATCACCACACTGCGAACCACAGCAAATGGGTAATGACAGTTGAAGATTGAGTGATAGGGTACAAACGCCACGGTGCGGGGAGCTGGTATGACTATTAATTTCTTTTCGACTGCTCTTAGTAACAACTCGGCTGCCAACATCGCAATTTATAACGAACTCAGGCTATAAAGTATAAATAGCCTTCGTATAAATCGAATATATAAATAGGACTACGAAAAAACCAAGACTAATAATGATAACGTTGACACATACATATCAGACCTGAGGGCGAAGGAAATGGCAAAACAGGAAAACAGAAAAATAGATAATGATAGTTATAATAATGATAATAATAATGGTAATAATGATGATGATTATAATAATAATAATAACAATACTGATAATAATAATAACAATTATAATAATGATAATGATAATAATAATTATAACAGTAATAATAATAACAAAAATGATAATAATAATAATTATAATAATGGTAATAATAATAATAATAGTAATAATGATAGTGATAATAATAATAATGATAGAAATGATAATAATAATAATAATAATAATAATAATAATAATAATAATAATAATAATAATAATAATAATGATAATAATAATAATAACAATGATGATAATAATAACTATGATAATGATAGAAATAACAATAGTAATAATGATAATACTATCCATTATAACAATAATAATAATAGTAATAATGATAGTAATTATAAAAATAACAATAATGTTAATAATAACAATAATAGTAATAATGATATTGATAATTATGATAATAATAATGATGATGATAATAATAATAAGGATAATAATGTTAATAGGCATGATAATGCTGAGAATAAAAACAATAATGCTGACAATATTAATAATAATAGTATCAATAATAGTTACAATAGTGATAATAATGATATTAATAATAGAGATAATAATGATAATGATAATAATAATGATAATAATAATAATAAATAATGATGATGATAATAATAATGATAATAATAATAATAATAATAATAATAATAATGATAATAATAATAATAATAACAATAAACAATGATAATAATAATGATAATAATGGCAATAATTATAATAAATGAATAATAATAAATAGATTCTGTAAATCTATATCACATTAACAACCGAGCAATTCAAAGGAATGATAAATCCAGCATGATACCGGCGCACGGATGAACAAGCAAAAAAAAGATACGAAACGGCAAAACAAATTCCAAAATAAGCATTTCCCTCACCGCCATGGGCACTACTGCGACGACAACGACAGCAAAAGCAATAACCACAACAAACACAACAATAAAAACAACAGCGACAACAAAAACAAAAGCAATAACCACAACAAAAACAACAATAAAATCGACAACAACAATAACAATAAAAAAACAACAAGACTAGCACCAACAACAGCGACAACAACAACAAAAAAGCAAAAACTACAATAACAAAAAAAGCAACAACCCACTAACCCAATCAACAACTACCCTTCTCCCCCCCCCTTCCCCTCCCCGCCCCCCCGCCCCCCGAAGCCCAGCCAGACAGACAGCGACGGTTTCTGCTCCTTCTGCCGTTGCCAAAGGAAAGTAGTTTATGGTTCGTTGCTACGGTCATTAAGCCTTTAAGATGCATGGTCCTCGTCGCCGCCGTTCCTCTCTTCTGCTTACTGTGTTTAGTCTGAATTTATTCTGATGTTTGCGTCTGTGAGCTTGTTCCTTTGACACTTCCTCGTCTGGGTTGGGGAGGGGAGGAAGGGGGGGAGGGAGGGGGAGGAAGGGGGTGTGAGGGGGAGGGGAAGGGTTGAGGGAGGGAGGGGGGTGGATGGAGGAAAGATGGGGAGGATGAGAGGGAGGGGAAGGTTTGGGGGGAGGGAGGGAGGGGGGTGGATGGAGGAAAGATGGGGAGGATGGGAGGGAGGGGAAGTGTTGGGGGAGGGAGGGGGGTGGATGGAGGAAAGATGGGGAGGATGGGAGGGAGGGGAAGGGTTGGGGGAGGGAGGGGGGGAGGGATGGAGGAAAGATGGGGAGGATGGGAGGGAGGGGAAGGGTTGGGGAGGTGAGGGGGGCAGAATGAGGGGGGAAGGGGTGAACTAGGGAAAGAGGAGGGAGGGGAAAGTTCGAGGGGGAAGGGGTGGAAGAAGCAAAGAGGAAGGAGAATGAGAGGGAGGGGAGTGGATGAAGGAGAGAGTGGGAGAAGCAGAGGGAGGGGGAAGGGCTGAGGGGGACAGAAAGAGGAGGATGGGTGAGATGAAGGAGGAAGGGTTGAGGAACAAAGATGGAAAGTAGGAGGATAAGAAAGAGGAGAAAGAATGGGGAGAAGGAGGGGAAGGGAGGAGGATGGGATAGAGGGGAAGAGTTCTTGGGGAAGAAGAAGGGGAAAGAAAGCAGGAAGGGAGGGCAGGGGAAACAGAAAAGGAGGGAGGTTTGTGGAGCGAAGACAGTGGACGGGGGAAGAATGAAGTGAAGGGGAGGTGCAGAAGATAAAATTAAAGAGGAGGTGAAGTTATGAGTCGGTGTAGGGGAAGTAAAAAGAAAAAAGAATTACAGAAGAAAGAGAAAAGAGAGACCAAAGACGTGTGAGAAGCGAAGGGCGCGAGGAAAAACGAAGAGAAAACCCCAAGAAAAGGGTGCAAAAAAGTGACACTACAGCACCGAGTGTGAGGATCGAACGATTTCCATACTTCATGCTGTAAGTGGGCGGAAATACGAGTCAGTGTGCAGAGGTTAGAGTGTGGGCGATGGTTAGAACGAAAGACTGATGATGGAGACTGAAAAGCAGAGGTCGCTGAGTGTTAGGATTGGAAAATGTGTGAACGAGTGGGTTAAAAATATGAGAGGTGGAAGAGGGGGCTCGGCTGAAAAGGCAAACAAGCAAACAAAGACGAATATGCAAAGAAAAAGGTGTGTGTGTGTGTGAGAGAGAGAGAGAGAGAGAGAGAGAGAGCGAGATGGGGCGAGGGAGAGGAGTAGAAACAGAAATGAAGAAAAAGTAAGAAAGGGGGAGCTAATAAAAATTGAAACGCACAAAGAACTAAAGAAACAAACAAAAACTCAGACGAAGAAAGAGAAAGATGAAAAGCTGAAGAAAGGACTATACAAATAACAAAACAGATTTTTTAAAAAGCAAATAAAGTAAACCGAACAAAAACATCTAGAAATGGAAACAAGGAGAAAAAGATAAAGAGAGAAAAGCTAAATGATAACAACCCCAAACGAATACAGATCGAGCAGTTAGAACACCTCCACCCCCTCTCGTCCTCCCTACTCCACCCTCCCTACCCCCCTCCCCTCCTCCTCCTCCTCCTCCTCCTCCTCCTCCTCCTCCTCCTCCTCCTCCTCCTCCTCCTCCTCCTCCTCCTCCTCCTCCTCCTCCCCCTCCCCCTCCCCCTCCCCCTCCCCCCCCCCCTCCTCCCCCTCCCCCCTCCTCCCCCTCCCCCCTCCCCCTCCTTCCTTTCCTCCTCCTCCTCCTCCTCCTCCTCCCACACAACAGCTCTCCCGGCGACGAACTGCCATACGAACGTAAAACATGTGACGTTAAGTACTACGGCCAAGAGCCCCTTATTGTTCCCATGTCACGTGAACATGCGCGGAATGGAATGCGCGGGGGATTGCTGTTCTTCTGTTTATTGATGACACACAAAAATGCGAAAAAGCGAGAAAGAAAGAGATGGATAGATAGGTAGGTAGATAGGCGGATAGTTAGATAAATAGATTGACTGGCAGATAGAGAGAGAGAGAGAGAGAGAGAGAGAGAGAGAGAGAAGGAGGGAGAGAGAAAGAGAGAGGGGGGAAGGGAGAGAGAGAGAGAGAGAGAGAGAGAGAGAGAGAGGAGAGAGAGAGAGAGAGAGAGAGAGAGAGAGAGAGAGAGAGAGAGAGAGGAGAGAGAGGGGGAGGGAGAGAGAGAGAGAGAGAGAGAGAGAGAGAGAGAGAGAGAGAGAGGAGAGAGAGGGGGGAGGGAGAGAGAAAGAGAGAGGGAGAGAGAGAGAGAGAGAGAGGGGGGGGGGGGGGGGGGAGGGAGAGAGAAAGAGAGAGGGGGGGAGAGAGAGAGAGAGAGAGAGAGAGAGAGAGAGAGAGAGAGAGAGAGAGAGAGAGAGAGAGAGAGAGAGAGAGCGAGAGAGAGATTGAGATAGATAGAGAGAGAGAGAGAGAAGAAGAAGAAAGAGAGAAGCAGAAACAGGGAGATAAACAGATAAAAAGGAAGAGAGGAAAGAAAAAGGAAATTGCCTGCATTGTCGAGTCAACTCAGAATAATTATAAACGTTGATTTAAGCATGGCAAAGTTTAACGCGTTCTTTCAAGTGGGTGTTTGAAAACTTCCGTTAAGGCTTTGGTGGGAAAAATATTTGAT
>NC_061822.1:39214639-39217139 GCF_019202785.1 Penaeus chinensis | reverse complement strand
CACACTCCCCTCACTTACACCCCCTCTATCCTCTCCTCTCACACACAACAAACCCCACACAACCCCAATATCACCAACTCTCCACAGACACCCCACGGGCGCCACACCACAAACACACTCCCCGCACACCCCCCATCCCAAGCAATGTACATGTAAAACACAAAACGCAGACCCAACCCACCCTAAACACATAAAATAATACTCCCTCGGGACCAAAGCATAACACACACAACATAAAAAACCCGCCCCGGAAAAAACGCAAAACACCACCACAAAACGCCACACACACACACACACACACCACCAAAAAAAAACACACCCCACGATAATTTCTATGACACGCACGGACCCCTAAACACACCGATAAATACTAAAACGGCACATAATTCACGGACAAAAATATACTTGCACTCACGCCAACCACAACCCACATCCACATCGAGGGCCCTGGCAGTTCAAAAGGCCTTCGCTTTTTCTTCAAAACGTTTTCTTTTTGTTATTTTTTTTTTCATTTTTAAACCTTACTATTTTTTAAATCTTATTACTATTATGTCTTTTTATTTTTTAATGTTTTTTTAATATAAATCATTATTATCGTTATCTCATCTTTATTATATCATCATTTTTTTAAAAATATTATTATTATTATTGTTTCTTTATTATTAAATAATAAGAAAATAATAAAAAATTTATTATTATTATTTATTTATTATTTTTAAATTTCCCGGACACATACAGTTAAAAACCACATGGACACTTTTATAAGCCCCCCATGAAAACACGCACTTCCGCAGCATCCCCCAGCGAGGGCATTTTTGGCATTTTCAAAGCCAAAATTCCCCCCCCCCTTTCTTCCGGGCGGCCCGGCCGGGTGGCCGATGGATAGACATTTCGCCTCGCAATCTGGGGAAATCTTGGAATCTCCAGGTCGCGGGTTCGGTCCCCCACGGCGGTCGGGTGAAACATGCCCTCCCGCGCCCAACTGCTGGTAAAAAAAACCGATTTTTGGCGAGAAAAGGGCTTTTCGCCATGAGGATGTTAAACGCGGTGCCTTGGCGCCCAAAGGGTCAGAGGGGAAAAGTGGGGGGCTCTTCGGATGAGCGTTCAAACCGCTTTTTCCCCCCCCGCCTCTCGGGGGCAAAATGGCGGGCGCGGAATTTCCCTCCCGTTTTACCCCGCCGGTCGCTGGCTTCGAGCCGCTAGGTTTAAAAAACCGCCGATAAGCATCACAAAAATTTCACTCACATATAAATACATTTACATAAATACTCACTCACATATAAATTTTCACATTTTTATAGTGCTAATAAATAAATAAATAGATTAATTCGGAGATTTCAGTTTTACGCGATTTAGCACCTTTTTTCAAATCACAAAACACATTTGTAAATAAAATCCTAACTTTAATGTTTATCTACCAAACAAACGCCCAGAATATGCATATTACATGAGTTATTACGAACAATAAGACAAAAAAAAAAAAAAGAATAAATTAAAAATGAAAAATAAAAAACAAAATTACTGTTTTACCCTTTCCCTTGTCATTGTTATCATTTATTTAAATTCTTTTTTTATTTATTATCTATGTTCTATCTCCTTTCTTTTTCTTTTTTTTTTTTTTTCTTTATTTCTTTTTTTCTTTTTTTCCTCTTTTTTATCTTCCTTTCTTTTCTTCTTTTTTTCTTTCTTTTTTTTTTCTTTTTTTTCTTTTTTTTCTTTCTTTCTTTTTTTTTTTTTCTCTTTTTTTTTTTTCCCTTTTTTTCCCTTCATCTTTTTTCTTTTTAAATCTTTTCCCCTTTTTTTTTTTATTTTGCCTCCAAACATTTTTTCTTTTTCTTCTTCATCTATTTCTTTTTTTTATTCTTTTCTTAATTTCTTTTTGCTCTTCCTCTTTCTTTTTTTTCTCTTATTTACTTCTTTTTCTTCTCCATCTTCTGTCTTTCTTTTTTCTTTTTTTTTCCTTTTTTTTTATTTCTCTTCATTTCATTTTTTTTGGTTAACTTTTTGTAAGCCCATTTACTTAACGAAAAAAGCAAATGGCCCCTTTTTTCCTTGCCCACGTGTGTAAAAAATAGAATAATTTCATTTATCTTTTCAAAATACGCTTATCGGATGCAAAAAATATATATATATATATCCAAGAACTCATTAGGAATAGGGGGATTTACGTATTTCTAGCTTTATAATATCTTGAATTTAACTTTCTTAAAACAGGTAAAAAGAAGGGAAAAAAATTTTTTCCCCCTCTCTCTTTCTCTCTCTCCCCAAAATTCTCTCTTTTCTCTCTCCTCCACTCTCTCTCTTTTTTACTTTTCTCTTTTCCCCCTCTCTTTCCCTTCTCTTCTCCTTTTCCCTCTTTCTTCCTCTCTCCCGCTCTCCTCTCTCTCTCTCTCCCTCTCCACCCCCATCTCTCTCTCTCTCCCCTTTTCAAAAAAATCTCCTCCCTCTCTCTCTCTCTTTCTCCTCTCTCTCCACTCACACTTTCCCTCCTCTCCTTCTC
>NC_061822.1:39194639-39197139 GCF_019202785.1 Penaeus chinensis | reverse complement strand
TAAATATGACAGACAGACAGATGCATAGATAAACAGATAGATAGACATAAAGACAGACAGACAGGCAACTATAGATAAGCACACATAAACGCAAATATAAATAAACACACACATAAACATATTTACAGCAGTGTTCAAAGGGACATAAACGCATGCACGCTAGCTGTCTCTGTTTATTAGGCGTCGGGTGTCAAGGTCCCTCGTCTTTTTTTTTACGTGCCGGGAGCAGCCAGGTCTGACGGCACAGAGAATGCTATCTTTTTTTTATGGGATTTCTTTCTTCCACGAATACAAGGCGTAATAAAAGACTATGGGAAAAGTTTTGCTCCGCGTTTCTGGCTTTACGATAATGTACATTTGGCATTAGTAGCAAAGGGAATCTCTTATGAGAGATGTTGATTATATTAAGAGGTCGGATGGGCATGCGCACGTCGGATAAGTCGTGGACAGGTTGTATTGATCATATCGCGCGAGTATAGTTCAAATAAAGTGCCAGACGTTACGGAAAGAGAATGAAAAGAGATAGAAAGAAAAGGAAAAAATCTTGTCGTAACTGACTCCTCACGCAGCCTTGTGTCACGTGTCATATCGATTTTCTTATTGAGTAAATCATATATGCGACTAACGCACCTACTCTCTATCTTTTCTTGCACATTTGATTAATTCTGAATACAGAAATCCTATCAAAATCTCACATTTGTTATCATACTTTATACAAATACTAAAACTGCAACCTAAACTCACCTAACACCAATCTTTCAATCTACCAGGGATTAATTTTACAACTGCAGTCCATTTAACCGATCAGTGTGAGAGTGTTCGCTGCATTATTCACCCGCAACATGACCCAGAAGCGGTGTAAAAGGTGACTAAGAAATTCATCCGCGATAAAAAGCAAAGAGGAATGAATATTAAGCATGCCTTTTAAGTAGTTCTAGAAGAAGCCTCTGTTCGAGAATGACCTTCGTAATTACAAGCAGAGAGATACAGAAAGAAAGAAAGAAAGAGAGAAAGAAGGAATGATAATAAGTAGAACAGAATAAGATAAAATAAAGAGGGAACATGGGTATCTTCGGCGACAGTAATTAAACTTGGAGACCCATCAGTTACGCAAAAGCTATAAAGCCCAAAGTTATGACGCAAACTTTCCAACGTATTCCACTCATTCTCAAAGCATGGGAAGAAGAAAACGAAAAAAAAAATGTCTAAGTACTTGCTCTCTCTATTCTCGAACTAGAGGTGTGGTTCAATGTGGTTTTCCGTGTCAAGTTCTCATAAAGCTGGATACTGTATGACACAAGAAGAAAATGTTAAGCACGGCCATCCCCCATTCCTGTTCTTGGACGACCTCGAGCATGAAGCAGCTGGATGAAAACGAAATGAAAATTAAAAAAATCTTTCAGTAATTCTGTTCAGGTAACTTGCTGTTTCCGAAAGATGAATTATTGAATGGCGTTTATTTAAATATCTAAGGAAATAGTATAAATTATGTTATATTTTTTCTAAGAAGGATTTAGAGAGCTTTCAAGTGATGAATGAGAAATGGGAATTTTTCAATTAGGTACGCGATCTCCCCTTTCCAGATCGGAAGCCTTTGCCATAAATTCTAAGGTCCTCTTCGCCCACATTCAGAGCGGTTGAAAATTATTTTACAAAGCACGTTTGATTCGGGACACTTAAATCAGATTGCTGTCCATTTTACTGTGGATCTAAATCCAACTCTATCAGTCTTTCCATCTATCTTACCCCTCCTTTCATCATCATCACCATCATCATTATCATCTCTGTCTCTTTCGCTTTCTCTCTCTCTCTCTCTCTCTCTCTCTCTCTCTCTCTCTCTCTCTCTCTCTCTCTCTCTCTCTCTCTCTCTCTGTCTCTCTTTTTTCTAGCTTACACGCACACACACCCTCTCTCCTTCCCTCTCTCCTTCCTTCCCTCCCTCCCCCCCCCTCCCTTCATCCTTTCCTCCCTCCCTTCCTCAATCCCTCCATCCCTTCTTCCCACTCTCCCTCTCGAAATAAAAAAATCCTCCAGAACCGAGCCAGGTAGCCTACCTTTTTTCCAGCCTACAACATTCATACCGGCCCCGACGTCCCGCCCACCTGGCCGCCCCGACGTACATAGTACATGATGCTCACCTGCCGCGCCCACGACCCGACGCACCAGTTGCTGCTCCACGAATATCTTGGAATGGATTAAAGAGGATGGCGACTTTAGTTCGAGCTCTTCGGGGGGAGAGAGTGGGGGGTGGGGTGGGGGGGTTGGGGGTGAGGAGGCAGTTTTCTCTCTCTTTTGGGGGCTTGGTTGTGGTTGTTGGGGAAGGTTGTGTGTCTGTTTGTCTGTCTGTCTGTCTCTGTCTCTGTCTCTCTCTATTGCTCTCTCTCTCTCTCGTTTTCTCTCTCTCTCTTGCTCTCTCTCTCTCTCTCTCTCTCGTTTTCTCTCTCTCTCTTGCTCTCTCTCTCTCTCTCTCTCTCTCAATCTCTTTCTCTCTCTCTCTCTC
>NC_061822.1:39182139-39184639 GCF_019202785.1 Penaeus chinensis | reverse complement strand
ACATATATACATATATACATATATACATATATACATATATACATATATACATATATACATATATACATATATACATATATACATATATACATATATACATATATACATATATACATATATAAATCTCTTTATTTATTTTCTATCTCTGTCTCTATCTGTTTATCTATCCATATCTGTCTATCTATTTTTCTTTACATTTACCCATCTCAGTGACTATCTATCTGTTATATCTATCTGTCTGTCCTAATTTTCTACCTCTCTCCCTTACTTTATATCTATATATATTTTTCTCTCTCTTCTGTCGCTCTGCATTTGCAAGAAAATTGGATTTCTCTGTTTTTGTCTGTTTCCTTATTCCTGACATAAATATATGTTATCACGAGATAAAAATACATGTTGTTACTGGAAGATATTCCGAAAATTGAGAATAGATATAGCTTAATATAGTAAACAAGAAAAAAAAATAATAATTCTCTCATGTTTTATCTGTCTATCTATTTACTCAATTATCTATTATCTCCTTATCTAGCTTACAAGGGAAAAAAAACGAATAGATAATTCACTTCTGTTTTGTATTTCATTTCGACGTGGATTTCGCAATACTCCAACTAAGCGTTTTCTTTCATCACATCCTTCGGTTCACAGCAAGACCACCACTACCTGTACGAAAACAAGAATGTCTTAAATTACGTTAATGCCCAATATATAGTCTTCTGTACTGCCTTCCTCCATAGGCGTAAGAGGAGGAGAGAGAGGGAGGGAGGGAGAGGGACAGAGGGATTGGGAGAGAGAGAGGGAAGGAGTGAGGGAGGGAGGGAAGGATGGAGAGGGAGAAGGAGGGAGGTAGAGGGACAGGGAGAGAGAGAGAGGATGGGAGGGAGAAAGGGGGTGAAAGAGAGAGAGAGAGAGAGAGAGATGGAGGGAGGGAGGAAGGAGAGAGAGAGAGAGAGAGGAGGGGGGTTAGGAAAGAAGAGACAGAGAGATACAGATACAATATATATATATATACACAGAAGTTCGCCGTTGTCATGTCTCCATAACCCTCTCCCATCTCCCCCCACCCCCCACCACCACCCCGCAATAGCCCCAAGCCCAGGACGAAACCCAAGCCCCAATAAAGATTGAAATCACCTCATCATCGGATATGAACATCGGTTGTTCAACCACCACCCGCTGGCGCATACCGGATGAGCGCCATCGAGACAACCGGAGTCGCCATGTTGCCCGGCATGTGGCGTACATCCCTCATGGAAGGATTTTGAAATTCACATAAACGTTGATGGGTTCCCGAGTCTGTATCCGAGATGCAACTGCTCATAAAGGCAACCAAACCTGGGGAAATAAAGCTGGTTATGGCTTTAACTAGGCATGAGTTCAGTGGTTGACTCGTCCAATGCGCTTCCCTGTCAGATCGTCTCTGTTTTGTATCTGATAGACGTTGACTCTTGGGGATAAAGTTAAATTTTAAAGATCTTAACTCTGAATGGTAATGTTAAATCTGCGTAATGGCAAATGTTAGTGGTAGTATTTAATCTTAATTACGTGTTTTAGATTTAAACATGAAAGAAATGAACTCGACGTTCGCGTTGAAATTGAGATACAAACTCGATGTTATTGTTAAATCAGAAATTATAAAAAACTTCTTATTCCTGGTGCTAATGTTAAATCAGAATGATGTTAATTCTCAACGCCTTTTCAAATAGTAAACCTGAAAGATATTAAACCTTTTGAATCACTATCCCTTTCAAGTCTAGACTCCGTTATGTCTGAACTCTGTTAAATGCGAAATGTTTATTATTCTCCCTGAGCCAAGATCTGCTAGCTTGTGATTATGAATGTGCAAGCGAGACAGATACACACAAACACAAAGGCGCTTGTCTTTCACTCGGCAAAGTCATCTGGTCAAAAAAAACATGAAGTATTGGCGCAAAGATTTGGTTGCTGGTGGATGGCGTCTGTATCAGCTGTATGTCAACGCTTGTTTGATTTTCTAAAATGATTTAAGTTCATTGTATAATACTTATATGTGCAGTGTTAGAGACTTACCCTTGGGTATGATAGAGCGGTGTCTGAGTGTGTGTGTTTTGTGTGTGTGTGTATTTGTGTGGCGTGTGTATACGGTAGTGTGTATGTGCGTTTGCGTTTGAGATTACATGCTTGTATATACAGTATATATACTCGCATAAGCTTGTATATACAGTATATATATTCGCATAAGCTTGTATCTATTTATCGACAATTAATATATCATACAAAGCTAATTTCATATGCATAACGCAGCTGTATTTACAATACATTATGTCATAGCCCAATGCATTATGAATATGCCCTTTCAATCATAAATGTTTTATTATTATTATTACTTATTACAGGGTAACAATGTTACATGTCGAAAGCACTTTGTTTATGGGCATAGATACGCGCGCATTAACATTATGTGATGGTTTTGCACCGATAAATAAACGGGTGTATACGTGTTTTTTTTTTTTTTTTTTTTTTT
>NC_061822.1:39167139-39169639 GCF_019202785.1 Penaeus chinensis | reverse complement strand
AACAACCTAATAACAACTTACGTGGACTTAAAAGAAGGCACTGCTATCATAATGATCGACTAATTAACCACAATGATATTTGGTAATTTCTATGTTTTAATGATAACAATTGGGTTATTAAACGTTTTTGAAATATTTCTGCTTACATTTAAACAAATGCAAGTTGAACATAGATTCCACGGATGTTAGAAGTAAATATGATAAAAGTACTGCCTAGAATTAATAGCATCAATAACCGCAATTAATACTAAATGTACATGGATCATGATGTATTTGCATTTGGATCCGGTAAATAGTACACTGATCAGTTGTTATTTTTAGATCTACGTTGATTTATTTTGTTGCTGTTCGTAATACTGCTGCTGTTGTTTTAATTTCTCTCTCTCTCTCTCTCCCTCCCTCTCTCTCTCTCTCTCTCTCTCTCTCTCTCTCTCTCTCTCTCTCTCTCTCTCTCTCTCTCTCTCTCTCTCTCTCTCTCTCTCTCTCTCTCTTTTTTTTTTTTTTCTCTCTCTCTCTCTCTCTCTCTCTCTCTCTCTCTCTCTCTCTCTCTCTCTCTCTCTCTCTCTCTCTCTCTCTCTCTCTCTCTCTCTTTTTTTTCTCTCTCTCTCTCTCTCTCTCTCTCTCTCTCTCTCTCTCTCTCTCTCTCTCTCTCTCTCTCTCTCTCTCTCTCTCTCTCCTCCTTCTCCTCCTCCTCCTCCTCCTCCTCCTCCCTCCCTCCCTTCCTCTCTCTCCCTTTCCTTCTCCTTCTCCTTCCTCTTCCTCTCCCTCTCCCTCTCCCTCTCCCTTTCTCCCTCTCTCCCTCTCTCCCTCTCCCTCCCTCTCCCTCCCTCTCCCTCCCTCTCCCTCCCCCCCCCTCTCCCTCCCCCCCTCCCCCCTTCCTCCTCCTCCTCCTCCTCCTCCTCCTCCTCCTCCTCCTCCTCCTCCCGTCTCTCTCTCTCTCTCTCTCTCTCTCTCTCTCTCTCTCTCTCTCTCTCTCTCTCTCTCTCTCTCTCTCTCTCTCTCTGCTTACTCGCTTGCTTGCCTTGTTCATTTTTGGATACGTAAACATTCTCCTTAATGTATAGTTTAAAAAAAAAAGATTACAGCAATTTTCAGTTTGTTGTTTTGTGCTGCAGGCAATTAGACATTTTTTATGTACGCTACAAACCGTTTAATTAATATGTATCATCATTTCTAGGAGGACCACGAAAAGGGAAAAACATATGAATATTTTATTTTATCCGCTGAAATAACCATGTTATTAATGACTACATTCTTATCATTCTCATCTTCCTCATTGCCTTTGTTCTCTCTCTCTCTCTCTCTCTCTCTCTGTCAGTGTCGTGTTGTAAACATCCCATCGCTGTTACCAATCTGTCAAGGGTTTCTGGTTGGGGTCCCCTACGTTGTTGGGTCTGGGAAACGCAGTCTGGTTGGACGTTTTATTAAAGATGGTAGATGGTAGTGTGGGCGCAAGTTGAAGATAGTGTCGTGCTGGGCAGCGGGTAGGCCCGGCAGGGGGCCTGGAGTGGTGGCCCCCAGGAGGAGGCAGCGTCCGAGCGAAACCGTGACTCGAGGTAGAGTGATTGTAGAGGTCAGGAAAAAGGTCGGAGGTCACGAGCAAAGGGGGCGTTACCCTGGTCAGCACGGCGGCGTGATTAGTAGGCTTATGATCGCTCATACCGCTCGGCACACGCACCCACCCGTCGTCCTCGACGTGGCAACATCTTGGACTTGTTATGGCCAGGCAAGGGACAAGGCAGGGAGTAAGAGGCGTCATTCTCCACTCAATATCACGAGCGAAGTCTTAACACCCAGGCGGCCGACCGTCTGATTATCCGAGGGAACCCGCACGGTGGTGGAAGCTGCCGGTAATTGGGCGGCGACGTCGAGTGTTTCAGGGTTTACGGGGCTGGCTTACCACGCCTTTCTGCAGGCGTCTTCGTCTCGGTGCGGCCCTGGTGGAGTCACTGAATGCCTGGCGCAGAGCGTGTCGCTTATGTAGTGGTGCCGAACTATCGCGGTGTTGGACCCATACGGCTTCCTCCTGATCGCGTCCTGCGTCGTGCGCTCCTGTCGTCGGCAGGTGTGTCCTGGCAGGCTGCGTCCCTTCTCGCGTAGCTGCGCTGATATTTTCCGAAATGAGTACACAGAGGCCAGCGACAGGCAGAGAGGCAGAAGTACGACGGGGGGGGGGGGGGGGGGCAGTTGTGTGATAACAAGGGCCCTATGTCAGATATGATCAAACATCATATTGCAGTGAAACAGATATTTTAAAATTTCATATTAAATTTTGAATTTTTATTTTAATATTTGTTTTTCAATAATTCAACCATCAAGGGATAGACACGGGAACATGCTTACAGACATAATTGCAACAGTCCGCAAGGACACGCTTGAGCTGCAGTTGTCTCAAATAGAAAATGGTGAAACTCTGCAAGGGATAAGCCTTTTGCATAACTATAAGGAAGGAAAAGTTATCGATGTCCGCAAAGATAAACTTACGTAGAAAGAAGAAATA
>NC_061822.1:39149639-39164639 GCF_019202785.1 Penaeus chinensis | reverse complement strand
CACTCACACACGCACACGCACTCACACACGCACACGCACTCACACACGCACACGCACTCACACACGCACACGCACTCACACACGCACACGCACTCACACACGCACACGCACTCACACACGCACACGCACTCACACACGCACACGCACTCACACACGCACACGCACTCACACACGCACACGCACTCACACACGCACACGCACTCACACACGCACACGCACTCACACACGCACACGCACTCACACACGCACACGCACTCACACACGCACACGCACTCACACACGCACACGCACTCACACATGCACACGCACTCACACACGCACACGCACTCACACACGCACTCACACACGCACACGCACTCACACACGCACACGCACTTACACACGCACACGCACTCACACACGCACACGCACTCACACACGCACACGCACTCACACGCACACGCACTCACACGCACACGCACTCACACACGCACACGCACTTACACACGCACACGCACTCACACACGCACACGCACTCACACACGCACACGCACTCACACACGCACACGCACTTACACACGCACACGCACTCACACACGCACACGCACTCACACACGCACACGCACACGCACTCACACACGCACACGCACTCACACACGCACACGCACTCACACACGCACACGCACTCACACACGCACACGCACTCACACACACACACGCACTCACACACGCAAACGCACTCACACACGCACACGCACTCACACACGCACACGCACTCACACACGCACACGCACTTACACACGCACACGCACTCACACACGCACACGCACTCACACACGCACACGCACTCACACACGCACTCACACACGCACACAAATAAAAAGGATTAATGATTTTCGATCCATATAATCCATTTTTATCCGTTATTTCTGGATTATGTTAATGCATCGCTTTTACAGGGAAAAACACTTATGATCCTAATACATAGACTTAACTTAAGTAGATTCAGTTATCTTTTTTTTTTTTAATAAAAGCTTTCAATTTCCGTATGTTTCTGATTCTAAATCACTTTTTAGGCATACCCTTGTAAATTCATATAATCTATATATTTAAATTTTCGAAATGTGACGTTTGCCTTCGTACGAGAAGAACTGCAGGTGAGCAAAATACAGAGAATATGTTGAACTTTGAACTTCTTTTTATGATAACATTTTCCTTTTATAAGTAACTCGATGAAGGGGAATAAGGATAAGAAAAAAACAATAAATAAAATTATATTAACCCTCTATGGCCTTTTTATCGTGCGATTATATAAAGATGATTCGGAACGTGTATAGCTTCACACCAACCATAAAGTAAAGCGTTGTTACAACCATAATAAACAACCATTAGGCTAATGCTATACAAACAGCATGCTTATATATGAAACACGGGCAAGCACATAGCCAGGGAGCATGTGTATATTATGTTTGCTTATGGTCGTTGGATGACAGAAATAAATCGGTGTTACGATGGGCATTCTCTTCTTTTTTATTTACCTTTTGTGTTGTTGTTGTTTTTTTTTTTTTTTTTTTTTTTTTGGGGGGGGGTAGGAGGGGATTGTTTTGTAGTTTTTTTGTATTGGTTTTCTTTGTTTTTTGAAATGTGTTTAATGGTAGGTAGCTTATATCACTTCCGACTTGATTAGCGTGCCGTTTGAGTGTGAGTGCTTAGCGTATAATGGTGAATAATATGTTTAGGAGGCAGCGGGTATTGTTCCAGAACTACTACATGGTAAGCAAATTGTGTCTTTTAGCAGTGAGTGGTTGTTAGGGATTATCTGATGACAGGTATTCCAAAATTTCGTGTATTCAAAAAAGAAAAAAGGAACAAAAAAGACAAATCAACAACCGTCGTTTTCTGTGTGTAAATACTTTTGTTTATCCGTATTACATGAATATATAAAAGTGGAAAAAAAAACTGAAATTAATATGTCTTAACGTCAAATTTATGCACCTGAACGCTACATTTTAGACTACCCAGTTGTAGGAATTACCAATATCCCCACAAGATATATCTAGATTGATTGATAGCCGATGGGAACGAGGCATCTAGGAGCCGCGATCTGCATAAAATATGAGGATGTTTTGACAGAGCGACACATGCGCGGGTATGAAACGCGTCGGAGTGTACAAGTGACCCCCTCCCCCGTTTCTCTAACACAGCTGTGGGGGCGGCTAGTGGGCTCTAGGGTGGCACTGGTATGGTATGAATGACAAGGGCAATTGCTATAAGTAACAGGAGGATTGGTTTGTTATGTAGGGATGCAGTTGTGCTTCGATAACCTCTTGGTATATAGAGAGAGCGTCGGTCATGGAGGCCTATGTTACTCTGTTTTTCTAGCATTGGATGTAGTTTTTTCTTCTTTTTTTTCATTTTTATATCATTCTTTCTCTTTTCTTTTTCTTTTCACCTTATTTTTCCCATTTTCTCGGGAGTGTACACCTACACGTGTTTCTTCATTGCGTTTATCAACAAAAGATTGTTATAACCATAGCTGATTAGGAATGCACTGAATTATAGGGAGACTTTGGATTCAAAGCGTCAATTCCGAACCACTTCTACGAATATTCTTGGAATAGCAATAAGCAAAGAAATGAGATAAAAATAACTATGAAAAATGCATAAGAGTACATAATGATATTATATAAATAAATTATCCACATGCTTTTGTAAAGTTACATTAAGATGAATCATTACGCATAAAAAGGACAGATTACAGGCCACATCATACATCGAAATACATCAGTAACAAAACTACAACATCACTTATGTAAACATTCTCCAAAACCCACTTGGCGCGCGCCGGAGAGACGCCGATAAGTTTATCTCTCGAGCATCGTCAGGAGAGATAAACCGTGTATGATAGATGATGCCCTTATTGTTCACTCGTGCTCACTCTCAATCCAGGGAAATTATACCTGATGCTGCTGTTGTCTTCGTCTGTATGCCTAATTGTTCGTCGGGCGAGAGAATGGGGGTCGTGGCACTGGTGCGTTTTGGTTGTTCTTGGGTGGTATTTGTTGTTGTTGTTGTGCTTGTTCTTTTTGTTTTCCTTTCTTTTTATGTCATTGTTACAGTTATGTAATATATATGTGTGTGTATATATGTGTGTGTGTGTGCGTGTGCGTGTGCGTGTGCGTGTGCGTGTGCGTGTGCGTGTGTGTGTGTGTGTGTGTGTGTGTGTGTGTGCGTGTGTGCGTGCGTGTGTGTCTGTGTGTGTGTGTGTGTGTGTGTGTATGTGTGTGTGTGTGCGTGTGTGTGTGTATGTGTGTTTGCGTGTGCGTGCGTGTGTCTTTATGTGCATGTGCATATATGTATAATACCGGTACACATGTTGAGGACATCACTATCATAATCATCATACTTATCATCTACACATTTCTTTATTTAAATGAACACTGCAATCAGTGCCTTACTATTTTTTGCATGATTATTTTCCCATTTATCGCAACATGTGACACCACAGTAAAGGCGAATTTCTTGACATCCATCGACCCCCCCCCCTTCCCCTCCCCCGTCCTTATCTCGACGAAAGTACACATCACTGATACGTCAAGATCTCTGTGTTGATGGATTGTCATTGGGAAAGAAGTGGGGGGGGAGGGAGGGGGGAGGTAGATAAGAAGGGAGGGAGAGGAGGAGGGAGTAGGGAGATGGAAAGGAAAGGGGGATAGGGAGAGTATTTGGGGTCGTGGGGGAGAGGGGAAAGAGAGAAGAGCAGAAAGAGAGATGGGGAGGAAAGGAAGGAAGGATCGAAGAGCTAGTAGCGAAGGGAAAGAAAGAGAGAGGGAGAAAGACATAAGAGAGAAAGATGCGGATGCGGGGAGAGTAGAGAAAGAGGGGTAGAGTGAATAGGGAACAGGAAGGTAGATGGGGAGAAGGGGACAAGAAGAGACGAGGGAAGACCAGGGATAGAACAAATAGGGGTGAGGTAGAGGGGGGAAAGAAGAGAAGGAGAGGTAAGGGGAGAGGAGAAGGAGGACTTGGGGAGAAAAGGGCGAGGAGAAGGCGAGGATCGAAAAGCAAAGAAGAGGAGGGAAGAGAAGGACAGGGGAAATGAGGAGCAGAAGAGAAGAGAGATGGGAGACAAGGGAGACAGGAAGGCAAGGAGAAGGAGGCGAACTATGAAGAAGTAGGGATAGAGGGTAAGAGAGGAGGAAAGGGGAATGGACGAGGGAGAAGTAAGAATAGAGGAAAATAAGAAATTGAGACAGAATGTACAGGGTGAGATGGAAAGGAAACTGGAGCAAGGGAGAATAAAAGTAAGAAGGGAGGGAGGGAGCAGTAAGAAATAAAGGGAGGAGAGAAGAGACAATGAGAGGAGAGAGAGAGAGAGAGGAACGACTAATAAGGAGGGAAGACAGAGGGGACAGGAAGAAGAGAGTAAGAAAGAGGGGGGGTAGAGAGAACAGGAAAAAGAGTAGAGGAGATGGTAGTTAAAGAGAAGGAGGGTTAAGGAAGAAGAGGAAAGGGAAATAGAGAGAACAGGAACAAAAGAAAAGGAAAGGAAACTAGCGATAAGAAGATAGGGAGGAGGTGAAGCTAAAATATCAGACCTACGACAGTTTGTCAACGCTATGCAAGTCACTGACGCCAAGATGACAACTGAGTGATAAGTCTGTCAGTTTCGTGATAATCCTGCTTGCTGAGCTCATTATATTTTTTGAGATCGTTTGCTTTAAGAAGATAAGGATGTGCGTGTGGCTGTTTTTGAACGTTTTTTGTGCGCGGTGTGTTTGTGAGTCGGCGTCTTTGTGTGTGTGTGTCTATATGCATGTATATATAGATGGATAGATAGTTAAATAATATATATATGCATATATAGATAGATGGATAGGTAGATAGACAATACATATATATATGTATGTTTATATATATATATATATATATATATATATATATTTGTGTGTGTGTCTATATAAATATATATATGTGTTTCTCTCTCTCTCTCTCTCTCTCTCTCTATATATATATATATATATATATATATATATATATTTATATATATCTTATATATATATATATATATATTTATATATATCATATATATGTATTTATATATATCATATATATATTTATATATATCATATATATATTTATATATATATTATATATATGTATGTATGTATGTATGCATATATCGACAGATGGATAGAGAGATAGATAGATATATTATATATATATATATATATATATATATATATATATATATATGTATATAAGCGTGTATGTATATATGTGTATATATATATATATTAATATATATATATATATATATATATATATATATATATATATATTCGTTGTTGAACTGAAGCGAATAAGTTTTTTCTTGGATGATATCATAGTTCCCTGCCAGGAAGAAAACGCATTTGTCTGGCAGCACTGCTCGCTTTTCTGACCGTGCCATTGCAAGTTGGCAGCTTAAAAACTTAATTAAACTTTATAACAATTAGTGGGGACTGGCTCGAATTACTGAACACGCCTATTAACGCCTCTCCTATTTAATAAAAGCAGTAATAATTGTAATTGCTGGAATGGTTAGTAAATATATTTTTGTTTTTAATGTTTCTTTTGTTATTAGTTATATCATAATTATCAACATCAATCATCATCATCATCATCATCATCATCATCATCATCATCATCATCACCATCACCATCACCATCATCATCATCCTCACCATCATCATCTTCAGCATTATCGTCATCATCATCATTAATCATCATAATAATTATAATCATCAGCATTATTGTCATGATCACGATCATCATCATGATCATCATCATCATTATCATCATCATCATCATCATCATCATCATCATCATCATCATCATCATCATCATCATCATCATCATCACTAATACTATCATTATTACTTTCCTCCTTGCTGTTATAATCATATATCATCACTACAATCATCATCATTCTCATCATAACCATCAGAAATATTAATATAAAATCCGAAGACAGCATCGAAAAAAAAAGACGAAAAAAAAGACGAAAAAAAACAATGATAATCTGACCTTCCGTTCAGTCCACTGTTCAACCACGGACCGCCAGCCGCACCCGGGCCGTGTTTGTAATTTATTCATACCGACTTATGATTCACTGAACAATTTACCTCACTCGTTTCCCCTTTTAATTCGCCCGATCAGCTGTTTTAATAAAGCCATTAGCCTAATCCTCTCCCTCTCTTTTTTTTATGAGCGTGACGAATCGCATGCATCGGACAAAAGCATAGGCAGGTGAAAGGTTTTTAATTAATACGAAAATCAGACCGATATAAAACATGTAGCGTTTGACGAAGACCTGTTTTGCCGGACGGAGCGAGCGGGCGAGACCAGACTTCGGAGCCTTGCTCGTCCGGCGCTCGATAAATCAATTGAATACATTTTTGAAATGACACTCTCATGTTGACCAGTGGCTTGGCGGGATTGGAAAAGCTGAGGGTGGATGTGTTTGCGTAAATAGATGGATAGGTGGATAGGTAGATAGATAATTAGGTAGGTAGATAGATAATTAGGTAGGTAGATAGATAATTAGGTAGGTAGATATATAATTAGGTAGGTAGATAGATAATTAGGTAGATAGATAGATAATTAAGTAGGTAGATAGATAATTAGGTAGTTAGATAGATAATTAGGTAGGTAGATAGATAATTAGGTAGGTAGATAGATAATTAGGTAGGTAGATAGATAATTAGGTAGGTAGATAGATAATTAGGTAGGTAGATAGATAATTAGGTAGTTAGATAGATAATTAGGTAGGTAGATAGATAATAAGGTAGGTAGATACATAGATAGGTAGCTAAGTAGATAATTAGGTAGGTAGATAGATAATAAGGTAGGTAGATACATAGATAGGTAGCTAAGTAGATAAGAAGGTAGGTAGGTAGGTAAATTATTAAATAGGTAGATAGATAGGCAGGTAGATATATAGATAGACAAATAAGTAGATGAGAGGGTAGGTAGGTAGATACTGAGGTAGGTTGGTAGGTAGATAAAAGCTAGGTAGATAGGTAGCCAAGTAGATAAAGAGAAAAAACGATAGATAGATAGGTAGGCATGTAGGCAGCTAGATAGTAAGATAGACAGACAAACAGATAGATAGAGAGGTAGGTAGATAGACAGATAGTAAGATAAATGCTGATTAAATAGATAAATAAATAGATGCAGACATAAAGAGAGAAATTCAAGGTGCATAAACAGAATAGATGTAGGAAGAGATAGCGAAAGAGAGAGAGAGAAAGAAAGAAAGAGAAAGAAAGAAAGAGAAAGAGAAA
Source organism: Penaeus chinensis (assembly GCF_019202785.1). Taxonomy (NCBI): domain Eukaryota; kingdom Metazoa; phylum Arthropoda; class Malacostraca; order Decapoda; family Penaeidae; genus Penaeus; species Penaeus chinensis. The sequence continues at coordinate 39,157,332 of NC_061822.1, read as the reverse complement.
AAGAGAGAGAGAGATCCAATCTATTATTTTCCTCTCAAGCTCGAGTATTAAAGTTTATTTTAATACAAATCTCTCGAGTTGATCCTACCTTCTTCTTATCCTTTTTCTTCCATTCTTTTCTCTTCCTCTCCCTCCTCTTCATCTTAGCCTTTTCCTCCTCCTTTCTCCCGGACTTTTTACGAAAATGAAGGCACGTCTTCCCAGATCAGTTTATTCCCCTGCGCCGGAGGTATACAGGCGAGGCATTTTCATATAAAGGTTTCTTTCTGGCCGAGTTGCATATTGATCATCTCGCAAAAAAAAAAAAAAAAAGTGTAAAAAGAAGAGAGAAGCAAAAAAAAAAAAAAAAAAAAAAAAAAAAAAAAGAGGAAAAAAATAAAAAGAGCATGGCCTGGGGTGAACCGAAATACATGCATACCGTTGCAACTGATGGCGTATCTACATGACATATCGCCACGACATTGCTGGGCAGGATGCGACAACATGAGTCTATATCGCATATTTACATTGCACTAGTTCTGTGTGTATGCTGGACGGAGTGCTACAACAACTGCACAATATGGCTGTGCATCGTTTTATTTGTATTTGTAACAACGTTTCAATAACTCCACAAATTTACAACTGAACTAGGTGCATGTGTAAGTGCACTGGAGTTGCATGGCGTTGCATAACGAAAATGCACTTTTGTTCGCAAGTGTGCTCGCAAGTAAAAATAAATAAATAAATACATATATAAGCGTTGCTGCGAAGAAAATGTTTTGATATTCAGTGATAAGAAATACAAATATACTCGTTAGTAATTCAAATAGAGGTTGATGTAAAATAAGCTTAGAGTGCGCTTCGTCCTCTAGAGATTTCCTTTTATATAGAAAATCATAAATAAAATTGTTTAATCATGTATAGCAAGGTTGCAGCTGACTAGATATCACCAAGCAAGCGTCAGTGAAACCAGACGTTGCTTGGGTGACGTCCATCAAAGGCCATACACCAGTCAAAGGTCACCAAGATAGTGTGGTACCCGTGTCGCCCTGCATTTTAACCTAGGCGGTGCGAAATATCTTCCAGGCGCTGCGAAAATAAAGCGAGGCCTAACTGAAGTGTAGCTGAGCATTTCCACAGCCAGATGTCACGCCGAGACTCTGATCAAGACGTCACTCAAGCCATCAAGCCACTACACTGAGTTATCCAGTTACCAGCAATGGAGGATGATAGTCATAAAAAGACAATGGCGTGGCGGGTAGACTCGGCCTCGCTCCTCGTGTCAGTTCCCGTTTAGATCTCCCGCGGCCAGCATGCATGTCCCAGCTGCAGTTAGCTCATTTGACAGCGACGCAACACCGTGCCAGTCATTATAACCAAGCGTGCGTGTCAAGGCCTCCATCGCTTGACAGTGCGGTCAAGAGGGCTGGCGGGAGAGGTCGCACACCCTGCCAGGAAAGCAGCAGAGGGCGGAGGGCTGGCAGCGGGCCGTGAGAAAGGCAGCGGACGTCCCTTCAGCGGAATCTATATAATGCCTTGTAACGTCTTGAGCTTACTTAATATTCAAAAGGCTGGGAGCCCACGCGCGGCGGGACAAGGCGGAGGGAGAGGCAGATCAAAAATGTATTTATCATTTACACTTTCCGCTTTTATGTGCGTATAAAAGAGAAGGGGGCTCTTGCTGTTTTTTTATGGTTAGTAGTGTTGCATGACCTCCAGTACATGGCAGCTGTTGGAAGGTTATGTAGACACTGTTAGATTTTATGACAGAGATGCAGGAAAACATTCTATCTCTCTCTCTCTCTCTCTCTCTCTCTCTCTCTCTCTCCTCTCTCTCTCTCTCTCTCTCTCTCTCTCTCTCTCTCTCTCTCTCTCTCTCTCTCTCTCTCTCTCTCTCTCTCTCTCTCTCTCTCTCTCTCTCTCTCTCTCTCTCTCTCTCTCTCACTCTCTCTCTCTCTCTCTCTCTCTCTCTCCTTCCATCCCTCCCTCCCTCTGCCTCCCTCTCCCTCCTATTTCTATCTATTTCTATCTTCTTTCTTTATCTGTCTCAATTTCTCTTTAATAATTCCTTTTTCTTCTTTTTCACCATCTCCCTCCTCCCCTCCCTTCCTCCTTCCTTTCTTCCCTCCTTCCTTCCCTCCCTCCCTCCCTCCCTCCCTCCCTCCCTCCCTCTCTCTCTCTTTCCCTCCCTCCCTCCCTCCCTCCCTCCCTCTCTCTTTCCCTCCCTCCTTCCCTCCCTCCCTCCCTCCCTTCCTCCCTCCCTCTCTCTTTCCCTCCCTCCTTCCCTCCATCCCTCCTTCCCTCCATCCTTCCCTCGTTATCTCCCTCTCTCCTCTCCCTCTAGCCTTCTCACTCTCCCTCCTTCCCTCCCTCCCATCCACCCTCCCTCCCTCTCTCCCTCTCTCCCTCTCTCCCTCTCTCCCTCTGCTCCCTCCCTCCCTCCCTCCCTCCCTCCCTCCCTCCCTCCCTCCCTCCTTCCCTCCCTCCCTCCCTCCCTCCCTCCCTTCCTCCCTCCTCTCCCTCATCAAATCCCAACACCAGTACCGGGACATCTACCACTGTTTCTTTCCTTTCAACTTTAACCTGCGTCATCAAGTGTTATTTATCATTTAGAAACGGACTCGGCTCCCTAATCCGGCCGCAACCCGTAATGACTGATGCCGGATAATGATTAATGAACCTCACCGTAATTAAATGACTGGTAGATTGATTGGCAGCGAGGGAACACGTTGTTTTAATCTTCTTATAATTTTTTAATGTTATTTTTTTTTGTGTTTTTATTTTTCAGTGATGCTCTATTTTCGGGTTTATTACGAGATATTAGTTCTAGTTTTCATTGTTTTGTTTTTTCGCGTGGTATATTCTTTTATTTCTTTATTTTTTATTTGTTTTATTTTCTGTCTTTGCTTTTCTTTCACTCGGCTTTTATCTCTTTCTTTTCTCACTGTTTATTGTCCTTATGTCCTTTGCCCCTTACTCCTATTTTCATGCCCCTCTTCATCTCTCCTTCTTCGCTCTTTATTCCTCATCTCCCTCTTTCTCCCTTGGTCTTTTCGTCACTCTTTCCTCACCCCCCCCCCCCTGCCCCGTTCTAATAACTCCTTCTCCTTCTCCTTCCTCTCACCCTTCCTCTCTATTCTTCTCCTTTTGTACTTCCTCTCCCTCACACCTCTCCATCTCTTTATTCCCTCTTCCCTTGTTTCCACCTCTTCCATTAATTCCTTTTCTTTCTCCTTTCTACCCTCTCCTCCTCTCTCCTTCTCCCTTTCTCTCAGTCTCTTACTCTCTCTCTCTCTCTCACTCTCCTCTCCACCTGTCTCTTCCTTTCCTTCTCTTTCCTCACCCTTTCCTTTTCATCTCTCCTTCTCTCCCCCCGCCCTCCTCTTATCCTACCACCTCACTCCCCCCCCTCCCCCCTCCCCGCCCACGCCCACTCAGTGCCATCTCGTGGGTGAGGTTGATGGTACTCAGGCCAGTGTCATCTGACAAGTGACACTCGCACATGACACAAAGTAGCCCCAGGAGTGCAAACTCACCGTGACAGATTAATGCGTTTCATCTGTTCATTTTTTTTTCCCCTTCGACATTTACCCTTTTTTTCGTTTCTTTTCATGATTTTGATAGATAACTGTACAAGATAATAGTTCCCGAGGTAAACAAAAAAAAAAAAAAAAAAAAAAAAAAAAAAAAAAAAAAAAAAAGTAAACAGACAAAAAAATAGCATACCATGAAACTAGGATGATATGTGTATAAAAGGGTGAAATTGTGGTTATACGAATATGTTAATGACGTTAGTATGGAAGGCTATTGAGATGGTAATGGGGTGTGCAACGAATGATATGGAAACGCAATGCAATAGTGAAGCTCTTGTAAGAAATAAAATATAACGTTTGTGCGGACATAAAGATTAAAAATCAATGAAAATATAATGGTAATGATGTGGTAATATGATGATATAGTAAACTAATGATAATATTGATAATGATGATGACAGTTATCATTATTATTGACATCATTATTAACAGTGTTAGTATCATGATTATTCTCATTGTTATGATGATGATTATTATTATTGTTATTATTATTATTATTATTATTATTATTATTATTATTATTATTATTATTATTATTATTATTATTATTATTGTTGTTGTTGTTGTTAGAATTTTTATTGTTATCAATATCATTATCGTTATTACTATCATTATCATTATCATTATCATTATCATTATCATCATTATCATCATCACCATCACCATTATTCGTTTCAGTTTTGATTTCAGTTTCAATTTGTTTCAGTTTCAGTATCATCTTCATATTCATTATCTTTATCATTACTGTCATTAACTTCATCATTTTTATACAAATTACCTGCAGCAATAACATAGGAAAATCACCAAGGTCGTTAGAGAATATGAATGATAAATAAAATAAAATACCAAGATGTGAACAATGAATCCATATGGTATCCCCCCCCCCCCCCCCGCCTGCTCCTTTAATAAAATAGAAAAAAATATACATACATAGATGGATAGATAGATATGGATATAGATATATATATAGGTATATCCGTTTAATGGCAAAACAATCAATCAATCCTTCGCGAATCAAGTTGATGACGATGCCTAAAAAGAGACAACAACAACAACAACAACAACAACAAAACAACAAAAACAACAACAGAAACATGGCGAAATGATGGGCGTGAAAGACCTTGTTCTCTCGTCAAGAAAATTATGTCAAACTTGTTCCAGCTTTTGAGTCCCCGCCCCACGTTAATTCATCGGCTGGGTCTTTCGCCATCGCCAGAGGAAGGGAATGTCTGTCTGTCATTATTACTGTTTGTTTGTTTTTTGTTTGCCTTGTTGGTTGTTTTATTTGTTTTCGTTATTTGGTTATTTTGTATTTCTTTTTGTGGTTTGTTCCCTGTATTATTGTTTTTTATGGTCTATGTTATTATCATTATTTATTTTTTTATTGATATTATTATTTTTATCATCATTACCATCATTATCCGCATCATTGTTGTCGTTGTTTTTTCTTTCATCCATTCATCACTATACCTACTTTTAATTTTGTTTTCCAATCATTCATTTAATTACCATAATGTTCTTTACATTCCATGCGGTAAGCTCACTCACTCCCGCAACATACAGGTCGGTCGTGAGCGGGGGGGGGCGGGGCGGAGGGGGGTTGAGGGGGAGGGGGAATGGAAAGGGGTGAGGGCAGGGGGGAGGGGGAATAGGGAATGGAAGGGCGGGGGGAGTAAGCAAAATAAATATATCACCCTCTCTTGTCGGATTACTGCTGCGGCTCTTCTGTTTTATAACAATGTTTACAGAGGCGTTTCGAGCTGCCGTATAAGTCCGTTTGTCATGGCGTCCGCGGCCCACGTACGAACAAGGTCCTTGGTACAGCTGTTTGCGGCGTCCAGAGGCAGCTTGTAATAATATCTTTGGTTGCAAGTTGCAATATGAGTGAGAGGGAATTATGGGGTGGGGGGGGGGGGTTATTTCTCTTTTAGACTTTCTCTTTCTCTATCTAGTTATCTATCTAGTAATCTATCTCTCTCTAATTTTGTCGTTTTCATTCGACGGGAAGGGCCAGTTATCGCTTTTCCTCACATTCTCATTCACTTATTTCATTTTAATTCACTTTAAGACCTTTTTTCCCTGTCTCGTGTGCTTCTGTCCAGTCCATTTATTCTGTAAACATTTTGCGTTCTGTTATTGGATTAGTCTTTTAACCCCATTCATTCTTCCATTTCGAACCTTTTTCTGCCGACATTATTGAAACTCCGAAACTCTGAAAAGTCGCTCGTCTGTAATATTACGTAACGCATATGTGTATTTTTATATGACTAAGCTTTCTTGACGAGGACGCCCTCTCGTGGATAGTTTTCATCTGAATCTCTTTCCCCACGTCTTAATAGAGAATTTATTTCCCTATCAGGCTATTATTTTCTTCCGTTCTGTTCCCCCATTCTATTATTCCATTTCCCATCAGAATATTTTTTTCCCATCATCTCATCGGACTATTCTCTACCCCATCAGAAGGTAGCCTCTCGAATCATCCCAGAACATGTCTCCAATCAGAACGGCCTCCCCATCAAGCCTCTCCATCAGAAGTAGCCTCCCCATCAGCCGTAGCCTCTCCATCACATCATCTTCCCATCAGACAATCCACTCCTCCCTCAATCAGGACGACATCCCCACCAGAACATCGCTTCTCCGTCACAGCATCTCATCAGAACACTCCATGCCCATCAAAACAACCTCCCTAGTCTCTCCACCATCAGATCTCCCCATCAAACCATCACCGTCCCCATCATCCGCCCCTTTCCCCATCAGACCCTCCTTCCCCATCATCCCATCCCATTCCCCATCACCCCATTCCCATCATCCCTTCCCCCCTTCCCTATCATTCCATCCCCCCTTCCCCATCATCCCATCCCCCTTTTGATGGAGAGGCTTGACGGGGAGTGTGCTGTGTGGTGCAGCGGTAGCGATCTCGTCTAGCAATCTTGCTGACCTGCGTTCGAATCCCTCGCCGCCAGTGGATGGTAACCCCGGCCATTCCTTGCACACAGGGGATAGTTTAGAAGCAAAATGAAACAGACAGTATGTCACACCAAGAATATCCATTGTAATAAATGGAATCAAAACTAAACTTAAAAACTTTCCCCCTTCTCCATCATCCCTTCCCCCCTTCCCCATCATCCCATCCCCCCTTCCCCCCTTTCCCATCATCCCATCCCCCCTCCTCCCCCTTCCCCATCACAACATCATCTTCTCCTCGTGTTCCTCCCCGTAAAAATCCTCAGTGATATTTCACAATTTCGCCGAGTCGATGCTGAGACCGTCTCTATCCTGAGCGGTCAGCTTGAGTTAATAAGATTACCGGGGTATGTTTGTCAACGTAATAATCCTCTTGTTGGATAAAGGATTTTTGTTATTGACGGTATATTGCTAATGGGAGAAAAACGTCGGTCTGTGTTCTTTATCTCTTTCCTTTTTTATTATTATTATTTTTTTCTTAATGGATGGGGGGTAAGTGGGGGTGGGGTGGGGGAGGGGGAGCAGGAGAAGAAAGCGGAGGACAGGTTTTGTAACGAAGATATTTTTCTTTTCTTTTTCTTTTTCTTTCTGTTTTGAGGATATTTCTTTCTTTCTCTTTGATATTGATCTGTTTTCGAACCATTCCTCATATCATCATCATCTTTTTTATTATCGATCTTCCTACTATTATGATTGACATTATTATTATTATCATTATGATTGTTGTTGTTTGAGGAGGAAATTCTGATAAAGATTGAAAAAAAATGTTCTAATGTATAATGATTATTGTTTATTCTTATTTTTCTTAATATTCTGAATCTTCCTCTTATAGTTCTTCTTCCTTTTTTTTTTTTTTTCTTCCTCGTCTATTTCTTCTTTTTTCTTCGTCCTTCTCCTCCTTCTCCGTCTCCATCTTCTCCTTCTCCTTCTCCTTCTTCTCCTCCTCCTCCTTCTCCTCCTCCTCCTCTCCCTCCTCCTCCTCCTCCTCCTCCTCCTCCTCCTCCTCCTCCTCTTCCTATTCCTCTTCCTCCTCCTCCCCCTCCACCTCCTCCTCCCCCTCCCCCTCTTCCTATTCCTCTTCCTCCTCCTTCCCCTCCCCTTCCCCTCCCCTTCCACCTCCCCCTTCCCCTTCCCTCTCCTCCTCCTCCTCCTCCTCC
>NC_061822.1:39132139-39137139 GCF_019202785.1 Penaeus chinensis | reverse complement strand
CTCCTCCATCTCCATCCTCCTCCTCCACCCTGTCCCTCTCCTCCACCTCCTCTTCCATCTCCATCCTCATCCTCCACCCTATCCTTCTCCTCCACCTCCTCCTCCATATCCATCACCCTCCTCCACCCTATCCCTCTCCTCCACCTCCTCCTCCATCTCCATCATCCTGCACCCTGTCCTTCTCCTCCACCTCCTCCTCCATCTTCCTCCTCCTCCTCCACCCTGTCCCTCTCTTCCACCTCCTCCTCCATCTCCATCCTCCTCCTCCACCCTGTCCTTCTCCTCCACCTCCTCCACCCTGTCCTTCTCCTCCACTTCCTCCTCCATATCCATCACCCTCCTCCACCCTATCCCTCTCCTCCACCTCTTCCTCCATCTCCATCCTCCTCCTCCACCCTGTCCTTCTCCTCCACCTCCTCCTCCATCTCCATCCTCATCCTTCACCCTGTCCTTCTCCTTCACCTCCTCCTCCATCTCCATCCTGCTCCTCCAGCCTGTTCTTCTCCTCCACCTCCTCCTCCATCTCCATCCTCTTGCACCCTGTCCTTTTCCTCCACCTCCTCCTCCATCTCCATCCTCCTCCTCCACCCTGTCCTTCTCCTCCACCTCCTCCTCCATCTCCATCCTCCTCCTCGACCCTGTCCTTCTCCTCCATCCCCATCACCCATCTCCACCATGCCCCCCCCCCCCCCAACCTAAGCCACCCACTGGCCCCCAACAACTTTACGTGACACATCGACTCCACAAACGCCAGGTAAATTTGCCGTTATTTGGCGGCGTTCGGAGGTCAGCTGCCGCCTCCGCATCGCCCTGTTTGGCTAAATGATTACTCCTATTATCGTCTTAACGACAGAATCATCCATTTTGGCGCGGGCGGAAAGGCTGTCGTCAAAATTCATCGGGCTTTTGGGCTGCCCGGCATTTGTCATCGCTCGCTGCGGGACTCCCTGCTGCCTCCTCCCCTCCCCATCCCCCTCCCCCCCTTCTCCATCTCCCTTTCTACCCAACTCTCAGTCTCCCCCGTCCATCATCTCCCTCTTTCCTCTCTTCTCTCTCCTCTCTAACGTCCTGTCGTCATTTCCCTCTCTCTCTCTCTCTCTCTCACCCTCCCCATTCCTTCCCTATCCCCTCTGTCTTATCCTCTCCCTCTCTTCCCTATCCCCTTTGTCTTGTCCTCTCCCTCTCTCTTCCTTCCCTCCCAGTCCCTCCATTCCCTATCCATTCTCCCCTTCCTCACTCCCTCCCTCCCTTCCCTATCCCTTCTCACCCTACTCCTCTCTTCCCTATCCCTCTCCTTCCCTTCCCTATTCCCCCACCCCCCTCTCCCTTCGCTATCCCCCCTGCCCCCCCCCCCATCAGCAGCAATTCGGGCGTCACAATAGCTGCTGCAGAAGGCGGAGATGTGGGCTTTTCGACGCGGTAGATTGATTGTTAAATGTGAGGAAAATGCAGTAGTGTTGAGGTGAAAAATTTTCAGATTTTCTTCTTTTCTTTTCTTTTTTTCTTTTTTTTCTTCTTTTTCTTCCTCCTCTTCTTCTTTTTTCTTCTTTTTCTTCCTCTTCTTCTTTTTTTTCTCTTCTTCTTCTTCTGTTTCTTCTTTTCTTCTTCCTTTTCCTTTTTTTTATTATTCTTTTTCTTCCCCATCTCCTCTCCTTTTAATCTTTCTCTCTTTCCTTGTTGCTTGCTTGCTTTCTTTTTTCTTTTTTTTGTAATCGGCATGTGATGATGATGATGATGATTGTTTGGGACAGTTATACCATTATCGTTTTTACTACTATTATTATTTTTTACGACGCCGCGCCATAACGCTGGCATTAGACAAACGCGCGACCATTGACACAGTAATAGCCCCTGTCATATTCATTAGCGCCGCGCTGCCTGCTTCAAAAAAACTAATTTGGCAAAGTCGCAAATAACACCAACCAATACGACTTTCGACAAAATTAACGCCCTCGGTTTAAAAAAAAATGTCAACAAACAGCAATATCAGCGCCCAATAATCAGAAAATGAATCGTGTTAATTACTAATTTCATAAGTGTTAATGAGCGCAGTTTCAGCGGTACGTATGCAGCTTTAACTTCAAAAAGTCCAAAGCCATATGATCTGCAAAAGCCATGGTTCAGTGTTACTGTGAATTTTCCTGGTATGGATAGTACTGTTACATAAGACATCGGAGTTCAAATATGCAAAGGACGCATTGATGCCGTAATACAGGTTTAATCTTTTATATAATAAAGCACTTCCCTTTGATTCAGCGCTAATAACACAACGGTTCAGTTTAGCTTATTATAATGCATGCAATACTGATATTGCACATGAATACACGTAACACTATTCAACGACAACGCTATTCATTTAATCCCAGATATGCTCTCTCCGTTACAACAATGACCAAATCATCATTCACTAACACAGCATATCATACGACACTGACAAACATGCATCACCTGTCAAACAGACACACACATGAGTAGTATGCAATAAAATATATAAGTTCCACACGCCATGACGAATGAAAACATGCAACACAGCCACATACAGCAGTTGATGATATCACATGACACGGGTTACGGTGTCATATGGAGCACGCGACACGAACCGCGGGAAGCATGTCACAATCGCTATCAGTGTGGACCGTAATAGCCGCCCACGAGGTTAATGTACACGGTATTCTGCTGTGTCAGGGGCAGCAATAAGCCTATTATACTTGTGCGTTTATGAGCGTCCGTATATCTAAGTATTTATTTACCTATATGTATATCGTAATACACACACACACATCACATTTTTTTTAGAGTGGCGAGTACGCCTCTCCCATTCTCACACTCCATATATATATATATATATATATATATATATATATATATATATATATATATATATATATATATATATATATATATGTATATATTTATATGTATAAGTATATATATATATGTATAAGTATATATATATATGTATATATTTATATGTATAAGTATATATATATGTATAAGTATATATATATGTATAAGTATATATATATGTATAAGTATATATATATGTATAAGTATATATATGTATAAGTATATATATGTATAAGTATATATATGTATAAGTATATATATGTATAAGTATATGTATAAGTATATATATTTATATGTATATATATATGTATATGTATATGTATGTATATGTATATGTATATATATGTATATGTATATATATGTATATATATGTATATGTATATATATATATATATATATATATATTTATATATATTTACATATATATTTATATATATATACGACATGTGGTATAAAGCAGTCTGATATAATTTCGATGCTGTCTATGCATTTATACACGTACGAATTATTCATGATCGTAGCACAGAATGTTATCTACAATTTCAAGTGAATAATTTCTCAAGCCAGCACATTTTTTTGACACAAGAGTTCAGTAGCTTGCTTAATGTCTACAAAAATCTAAATATACTGATAATTATCTTATCTTTAGAAGAATAAAAACGTCGGATTTTGTTTTTAAAGGCAATACCATAAATTATAACTCCAGAAAAAAGAAGACTTTATACAGCTGTGATAATATCATTTGACTAGATGCAGTACTACAGTCGCTTAGTTAACAATAGCTATCTGTTAAAGTCAAAACTCCATAGACTTTAGAGCTCTGGGTTTTAACGTCATCATCATAGCGTTAATAACAACGTTGGTCATGGCAACACTAATAATACTGCTGTTGATAGCAATATTGCAAATGATAATGATAATATCCACAGTAATGATAATGATGATAACAATTTCGTGTGACTCATTTGCCTCAGTATTGCTCTTCTATAATTGTTAATAAATTACTGTTGCCATCAACGTGATCATTTTCTCGTTGTAATAACTACCATCAATAACATTCTAATCTGGATTTCAATCTGGTGTTGCAAAAGCAAACTTTATATCATTCCCTGGAAACAATCATATATAATCAAGTGATGCAGATTGTCTCTCTAATCCTTTTACTGTTACATAATACAAAACATTTTCCAAACAGAATACAAAACCCACACATTACCAAACTAAATTAGCATCTTTGAATATATTTGTAGTTTTGCCAGCCACGTTTTGGGATGAAAGAGTAAAAAGAAAAAAAAACAAAAAAACGGTGAAATATAAACTTGGAATAACATGTATAAAATCAAGGAAAATATGTAGCTATGAGACACTATGTTGCACATTATCATAATTAATAGCGTAATAAAAGCATTCGTAAAAGTAAAGTAAATAAAAAACAAAGAAAATAAACTAAAAAAGTGATATTAAAATGAGTAAACTGAAGGAGTCGGGGGGGGGGGGGATATGCAGAAAAGAAGAAAATAAAAAATATATATATATATAAAAGCAAAACGAGAGAGAGAAAGAAAAAAAGAAAGAAAGAAGGAAAGAAAGAAAGAAGAAGGAAAGAGAGAAAGAAAGAAGGAAAGAAAGAAAGAAAAAGAAAGAGAGAAAAAAGAAGGAAAGAAAGCAAGAAAAAGAAAGAAAGAAAGAAAGAAGGAAAAAAAGAAAGAAAACACATAAAAATAATTCAAAGAAATCAAACCAAAACAAAAATCTACATCCTCCCCATCTGCGGAAGACACGACAGCAGATTCACTATTCGCTTGTCAAATTCTTGGCCATTTATCAGGAATCAAAACCATTTTCATGATAGGAGGCTCTGCCCCTCTCCTCTCCGGGCTCGGCGAAGGAAAAAAAAGGTCAAGTGTTTTCTTCCTTTGGCGCGTGTTTTAAGGTCATGCTCGCTGTTTTCCGGCCTTGTGATGTGTCTCTTTCTTTCTTCGTATTTGTTGCTTCTCTTTCGTGATCTCTCTTTCTCTCGTCTCTTGTTTTGCGGTATTTTTCTTTAGATTCTTCAGTTCCTTTTTCTCTCTCTCTCCTATTATGTCATTTTCTTCCGCTCTTCCCTATCTCTTCTCCTGTTCCTCTCCTTTTCACGCTCTCCATCTCCGTTT
>NC_061822.1:39119481-39121981 GCF_019202785.1 Penaeus chinensis | reverse complement strand
TACACGGATGGGCCTTGTTGGACGCAGACCTCCTTTCGCCTTGGGAATTAGGCCTAAACAAGAGCGATTGCGCGTTGCTCGGGTGTCTTCCGCGCCGCCGGGTTAACGCGGGGAACTGCGCCTCGTTTCATCTCGCAGCTCGACGTAGCAATGTCGCGTTTGCAGACTGGGAAATGTTGGACTCAGCGGCGGAGGAAGTCGTTGATCTTATACCGCCTTGTGCAGCATGGCAATGAAATCCTTGTGTTTTTATTTTGCATGTTTCTCATCAGGGATTCCTTTCTGCCGATTAAATGTACGATGCAGCTGACCGTGCGTGTTTCTCAGACAGAATGAACTAGTCCCTTGTTATAATGCGCGCTCCTACGCATCTGTTTGTGCTGTTTGTTTGTTTATCGTGTGTTCGCAGAAGTTCAACAGAGCTCGCCACATGAGGGTTGCGGAGTGTAAAACGCGCCTCATTGGGCTGCTGCTCGGCGTAATCGCGACCATAAATCGGAACGCTGAGCCTAAATGTCTTAATTTTCTCTCCTTTTTACACCGGATACAAAACTCTGGCAGAGCGTCAACATCTCGTAAACAGTGCACAGGAGACGACGACGCTCCTAGTTCCGGCTCGTATGCCAGTGAAGGAGACCGTCAGCCAGAATAGCGTCGGGCCAGATTACGGACCCTGATGTATTATAATTATTATGACGGCCGGAATCTCAGTCGATCCTCGGCCTCCCGTGAAACCCATACATCCACATTAGACACAGTGAATCAACCTACGAAATCAATTCACGTTGACTCTGCACTGCCCTCCCGGGACGAATTATTTACGGGTTGCGTTTCGCTCCTTGGCGCGCAAAGGAGGAAGGGGATCTGAGGCCCGGAGGAGGGAGATCCGATCCTCCTCTCCCTTCTCGTCCTGATTGGAACCTCGGCTCGCTGGTCCGAACGAGAAGGGCGAGGAGGATGGGGGAAGGGGGGGGGGGGGGGTGAGAAGCGGGTGAGTGACAGTGATAGATCTTCGAGGTTGGGCTGATCTTGGTGAGCTGTGATTAACCGGCGGCTCCTTCGATTCGGGAGCTCTTGGCGTCGAGGCGTTGGGAGGCGCGGGCAGAAGGGGAATCGTGGCGTGACTATTAACTACAGACGAAGTAAGGTGGCGGCGATGCGTGAAGCCACATGTACAGGAACAAGTGTGTATTCATCCGTGTGGTTACCAATGTATCATTCCCCATAAGGAACGTTAACCTATGTAATATTCATCTTATGTGAACTTTCTTGAATGCTTTGCTATACACAGGCGCGAAACAACGTTTACTCTACACATTACTAGTGATCTGAAATTTTGCAGGACATTTTTAAGAAAGTAATTTTGAAAATGGGGTTTAAATGAGGGTACTTTCGAAGAAGAAAGATAATCAAAGAAAGATTTTAATAGAATTAAAGGAAAAGGATGTAGATAAAGGACCGGAAGAGATAGAGGCTACAAACATGAAAAGTAAACATTGGAAGAAACGAATCCATGCTTTAGATAGACTAAAACATAATCATAAATAATATTTTTATTAGTGTGTTTTTAAAGAAAGATCCATGCTAAATATTAACTTAGACACTTCGTCTCTCAACACCGTACGTGGATATACTGTATAATATTCACAGGTTTTTTTAAAGTGATATTGTTTAAGTCCAACCTGCAGTAAAAATTCGACACATAGAATGAATAAATGTGATAGGCTCGTTTTCCTATATGTTGTTAGTGCAAACAAACAAACAAAAAAAACAATAATATCGATACGGATTTACAAAAGAATTAAAAGTTCAGTTATCGTTTATTAAAATGGACTGACACAAATCGAACAAGGGGTCACCCAATTTCATGATAAAAAAAAATAAAAAATAAAAAGATGAATTTGATATAATGCAACACGCGATACCCGGGAACTAAAAAAAGAAGAAAAAAATCCTCCTCAGCGAATCATCTCGGCTCAAAATTGCGAGATGTGTTGACCTCTTCTCCCTTGATACTTGGTTCAGCTTTCATCTTGCCAGCTTTGAGCATCACCTCTATCACGATCACCGTGAAAATCTTACCAGACAACGTCAAAAAAAAAACTAAAAAAAGAAACAAAAAATATCGAAAACAAAAACTATAGCAAAAAAGAAAAGAAAAATAGATAACAATGATAAAAAAAAAACGGACAGAAGTCGTTTCTAAATGCTTACAAGCTCATCCAAATCTATTCCCTGGCCCTTTGAAGTCTATTTGACTAAGATAAAATCTACACCTAACAACTAACTTACGTATGATGAGGTACCATCATATTGTTTACTCGATACATACTCCTTTAGTCTGTTGCTGGTAATACCTGTGGGTTAAAGCAGAGAATTTTAAAGTATAGTCCTCTTCAGGCGCATGTTTTCAGGGATTGGACCGGACGGGGAAATGTGTCAGAGTTTAGCACAACACACATAGGGGAGAGGAAGGTGAAGAGGAATATTGAAAGAAAGA
>NC_061822.1:39087423-39119381 GCF_019202785.1 Penaeus chinensis | reverse complement strand
ACTATTGACCTCTCCTCCCCCCCATTCCCCCCTCCCTCCCTCTCTCTGTGCGCCCTCCTCTTAGCATTTCTCTATTTCCCTCCCTTCCCTTACCTTACCTTACTTTCCCTTACCTTACCTTACCTCACCTCCCTTCTGTTCCCTTCCCTTCCCTCCCGTGAGCCTTCCTATCTCGCCCCTCCCCCCCCTTTCCCCCCCCCCTCCTTGCCCCTCCCCCTTCTTGCCCCTCCCCCTCCTTGCCCCTCCCCCGCCTTGCCACACCCACCCTATGGGGGGCTTCTTGCCCCTCCCCCTCCTTGCCCCTCCCCCTCCTTGCCCCCTCCCCCTCCTTGCCCCTTCCCCCTCCTTGCCCCCTCCCCCTCCTTGCCCCTCCCCCTCCTTGCCCCACCCCCTTCCTTGCGCCTCCCCCTCCTTGAGCTTCCCCTCCTTGCGCCTCCCCCTCCTTGCGCCTCCCCCTCCTTGCCCCTCCCCCTCCTTCCCCTCCCCTTCCTTGCCCCTCCCCCTCCTTGCCCCTCCCCCTCCTTGCCCCCTCCCCTTCCTTGCCCCTCCCCCTCCTTGCCCCTCCCCCTCCTTGCCCCTCCCCCTACTTGCCCCTCCCCCTCCTTGCCCCTCCCCCTCCTTGCCCCTCCCCCTCCTTGCCCCTCCCCCTCCTTGCCCCTCCCCCTCCTTGCCCCTCCCCCTCCTTGCCCCTCCCCCTCCTTGCCCCTCCCCCTCCTTGCCCCTCCACCTCCTTGCCCCTCCACCTCCTTGCCCCTCCCCCTCCTTGCCCCTCCCCCTCCTTGCCCCTCCCCCCTCCTTGCCCCTCCCCCTCCTTGCCCCTCCCCCTCCTTGCCCCTCCACCTCCTTGCCCCTCCACCTCCCTCACGTCCAGCACTCCTTTATCTCTCTCTCTTGTTTCCATTCCATCCCTGACTTGTTTCTCTCGTAATCTCTCGCCTGCTCGTCTTTTTTTGTTTGTGTATATTTTTAATTTTTATTTTACTTCTTTGTGTTTCTGCATTTTTTCTTTTGGCTTGCTTGCTTGCTTGCTGCAATTAGCACGGCTAGAATCAGGCCCATCTTGCAGATTACGCACACAAACCCAAAACACGAGCGAGCGAGTGTGCACATGTGTTTAACATCTCATTAACCCAGGTGACATTAGTGTTACAGTTGCTTAATTGAAACGTAATGTTATTTGAGTCTCGTTTCGGTCGCCATGGAAATAATATATGTAAGTCGTAACGGCCAAATGCATGATCCTTCTTATCCAAAGACATGTTTGAATTTGTGTAAAGCGGGAACATATTCTCATCGTGTTGCATATTATTGCACTGGAAACTGCAACGTGTTATAAGTTTATGGTGAAGATAATGCTATTCTCAAAGAACTGATTCCTGTTTGATCCTCTTTGTCGGCTGTGTGTGTGTGTTATGTCCTAATAGAGGCTTTGAAATTAGTTGGTTGAGATATGCATGCTGGAATATGCCTGTGTCTAATTGTATAAGCAGGTAATATATGTATAATAAACAGGGATATCACCCCCTCTCTTTCTCTTTCTTTCCTCTTCTCTCTCTCTCTCACTCTCTTCTTTTCCTCTCTCTTTTTCCCTCCCTCCCATCCTCTCTCTCCCTCTCCCTCCCTCTCTCTTTTCCCTCCCTCCCTTCCTCCCCTTCTCTCTTTTCCCTCCCTCCCTTCCTCCCCTTCTCTCTTTTCCCTCCCTCCCTTCCTCCCCTTCTCTCTTTTCCCTCCCTCCCTTCCTCCCCTTCTCTCTTTTCCCTCCCTCCCTTCCTCCCCTTCTCTCTTTTCCCTCCCTCCCTTCCTCCCCTTCTCTCTTTTCCCTCCCTCCCTTCCTCCCCTTCTCTCTTTTCCCTCCCTCCCTTCCTCCCCTTCTCTCTTTTCCCTCCCTCCCTTCCTCCCCTTCTCTCTTTTCCCTCCCTCCCTTCCTCCCCTTCTCTCTTTTCCCTCCCTCCCTTCCTCCCCTTCTCTCTTTTCCCTCCCTCCCTTCCTCCCCTTCTCTCTTTTCCCTCCCTCCCTTCCTCCCCTTCTCTCTTTTCCCTCCCTCCCTTCCTCCCCTTCTCTCTTTTCCCTCCCTCCCTTCCTCCCCTTCTCTCTTTTCCCTCCCTCCCTTCCTCCCCTTCTCTCTTTTCCCTCCCTCCCTTCCTCCCCTTCTCTCTTTTCCCTCCCTCCCTTCCTCCCCTTCTCTCTTTTCCCTCCCTCCCTTCCTCCCCTTCTCTCTTTTCCCTCCCTCCCTTCCTCCCCTTCTCTCTTTTCCCTCCCTCCCTTCCTCCCCTTCTCTCTTTTCCCTCCCTCCCTTCCTCCCCTTCTCTCTTTTCCCTCCCTCCCTTCCTCCCCTTCTCTCTTTTCCCTCCCTCCCTTCCTCCCCTTCTCTCTTTTCCCTCCCTCCCTTCCTCCCCTTCTCTCTTTTCCCTCCCTCCCTTCCTCCCCTTCTCTCTTTTCCCTCCCTCCCTTCCTCCCCTTCTCTCTTTTCCCTCCCTCCCTTCCTCCCCTTCTCTCTTTTCCCTCCCTCCCTTCCTCCCCTTCTCTCTTTTCCCTCCCTCCCTTCCTCCCCTTCTCTCTTTTCCCTCCCTCCCTTCCTCCCCTTCTCTCTTTTCCCTCCCTCCCTTCCTCCCCTTCTCTCTTTTCCCTCCCTCCCTTCCTCCCCTTCTCTCTTTTCCCTCCCTCCCTTCCTCCCCTTCTCTCTTTTCCCTCCCTCCCTTCCTCCCCTTCTCTCTTTTCCCTCCCTCCCTTCCTCCCCTTCTCTCTTTTCCCTCCCTCCCTTCCTCCCCTTCTCTCTTTTCCCTCCCTCCCTTCCTCCCCTTCTCTCTTTTCCCTCCCTCCCTTCCTCCCCTTCTCTCTTTTCCCTCCCTCCCTTCCTCCCCTTCTCTCTTTTCCCTCCCTCCCTTCCTCCCCTTCTCTCTTTTCCCTCCCTCCCTTCCTCCCCTTCTCTCTTTTCCCTCCCTCCCTTCCTCCCCTTCTCTCTTTTCCCTCCCTCCCTTCCTCCCCTTCTCTCTTTTCCCTCCCTCCCTTCCTCCCCTTCTCTCTTTTCCCTCCCTCCCTTCCTCCCCTTCTCTCTTTTCCCTCCCTCCCTTCCTCCCCTTCTCTCTTTTCCCTCCCTCCCTTCCTCCCCTTCTCTCTTTTCCCTCCCTCCCTTCCTCCCCTTCTCTCTTTTCCCTCCCTCCCTTCCTCCCCTTCTCTCTTTTCCCTCCCTCCCTTCCTCCCCTTCTCTCTTTTCCCTCCCTCCCTTCCTCCCCTTCTCTCTTTTCCCTCCCTCCCTTCCTCCCCTTCTCTCTTTTCCCTCCCTCCCTTCCTCCCCTTCTCTCTTTTCCCTCCCTCCCTTCCTCCCCTTCTCTCTTTTCCCTCCCTCCCTTCCTCCCCTTCTCTCTTTTCCCTCCCTCCCTTCCTCCCCTTCTCTCTTTTCCCTCCCTCCCTTCCTCCCCTTCTCTCTTTTCCCTCCCTCCCTTCCTCCCCTTCTCTCTTTTCCCTCCCTCCCTTCCTCCCCTTCTCTCTTTTCCCTCCCTCCCTTCCTCCCCTTCTCTCTTTTCCCTCCCTCCCTTCCTCCCCTTCTCTCTTTTCCCTCCCTCCCTTCCTCCCCTTCTCTCTTTTCCCTCCCTCCCTTCCTCCCCTTCTCTCTTTTCCCTCCCTCCCTTCCTCCCCTTCTCTCTTTTCCCTCCCTCCCTTCCTCCCCTTCTCTCTTTTCCCTCCCTCCCTTCCTCCCCTTCTCTCTTTTCCCTCCCTCCCTTCCTCCCCTTCTCTCTTTTCCCTCCTTTTTTTTTGTTTTTTTTCAAAAAATGTGGGTGATAAAGAAAAAACACAAATTTGTGATTTATTTTTTTATTATAAAACTCTCGAATATGTCTATACAAACTGACTAAAAATACCTTTGTACACGACTCACTCCCTCCAGAAGAGTTCATCCAAACGCACCTGGGTCAACCTCACCCGCGGGTCGATTCCCCTGGCTCTCGTCCCCAGGGGCTCTGCTCTCACTAGCTCTTATACCAGAATGCAAGCTATTTTACCTTTTTTGTTAAACATGTTTCACTGTTTAAGGGAATCATTTAGAACCTGAAAGGATTGTTTTCTTTAAAATCTTGGGTTATCTCTCTCTCTCTCTCGTACAGCGTCGTATATGGCTTATTATAACTTTTTTTTTCTTATGCTCTCCGTACCATTCACTGCAAATTAATTTACACGGTAATCCATTCATACAGTAATAAATATGCTTAAACGATTAAAAACAGCAATTTACATTTAAATACATTAATAAAGCAGACGTAATTTAGAGGCAACAGCGGCAACAGCAGTACGGGCAGGTATGAGAAGCACCGTGGAGTAAAAACTTGGTGGTCTGACCCAGTCTCTGGCTGGGGACGCGGCGGCGGCGGGACCTCGGCCTCGCGCGCGCGGCGGGAGAGCGGCGCCGGCGGAGTGTGGCAGGGTGCTCCTGAGAGACCGTATGAAAATATCCCTGTGTAAACATTTGTGATCATTACGAGTGCGGACGAGCGAGCGAGCGAGCCGACAGGGCCGGCTCTGCTCGGCGGGAGTGAGCGGGTCCCCGCCACCGCCCGCGGCTGTTCCCGTCTGGAGCCGCAGCTGCTCTGAAACCAGGGACTCAAACTATCAGTACAGTCGTGACCGCTCCGCCGTGGGGCAGACTCCACCTATACGTTAAGACAACAGACTGACTAATCCTGTATCACAGCTGAAGGGTCTGAATATCAGATAATGTTTTATTTATCTATATATTTGGCGACGACCGACTAAACCTGGGCTTTCCTTACTTTCTCTACAGATCATGTGCCTAACGCTACGGTCTTCAGAAAATATAATATCAATTCCTCAATGTCCAAAACCCATATCTGGACTAAGCAAAAAAGAAGAAAAACGCTTTGGACAACTTTTACATCAATCTATGTAAAGGAAACAATCCCCATGCCAACAGTAGCGCAGGCAGGAGGAGCTGTAGGCCAGCAGGGCCCAGGTTCACGTGCGTAAATAAACGGACGTCACTCTTTACATGAGCGTAACAAGTATGCGTGAGCCGTGACTTAGCACCCACAAGTATGTACGTACAGCTTATACAGAGGCCATTCATGAAATGAGAAGGGGCGAGGCGGCGCAGCACCACGCGTCTGAGGACCCTCCAAGACGGGCGTGGAGCTGCGGGCCGGCGCGCGTGTGGTGCTCAACGGGATGGACTGAATGCGATCGTTTCGTCGACAACAAAAGTAGAACGGGGAAGTCCGTGTCATTCGGACTAGAGGTGCAGGCCGAACTGTTCTTTTTTTTCAATCTACTTATTACTTCTTAACATCTGTTTCCGTCAAGTAATCTACCCGTCTGAATGATGAGAACAAGGCTGCCATGGTTAACGCGGTGAACTTCCCTTCCATCAACCAGGCTTGCTTGTGCTTACTTTGAAGAAACGTGTGAAATCGACTAGCATGATGGACAGCCGAGCAAAGTCGCTCAAGCCATGCGCAAAAAAGGGAAATGGACTTCTACTGTTTCATTTGAGTCAACCGAAACGGCGAAGTACCGGATGAGAAAGACAAAATGTCCTACAAGGAATCGAATCCACACCTCTAGCGATTAAAACCGAAGGACGACCCCACTTCTTCGTTAACCTTACGGCTAACGTCCACACTTTTTTTTACGCAAACTTGCTACGGTACGAAAAACACCAAGGAGCACATGTGTCGTCGCGTTGACATCTGGGACAGCGGGCGACGAGGGGCGAAGAGTCTTAGCATGGAGACGCCGCCTCCCGAGAGCCGAGGCGTCGGGTCGTGGGCACCATTCACCATGCAGCGACGGGGAGGGGGGCGGGGCGGGCGGTGATTGTGTGTGCCCCTCCCCCCTCGCTCGCGACACGCCCCCTATACCCCTTTCAAGTCTCTCACCATCACATACAAAAAACACTGCAGCTGTACGAAAGACAAGCAACATGAAGCACCTGTGTTTTTATCTTTTTTTTTTTAAACACGACAAGAGCGGAAGTCGGCACTAACTTTACAATGACTTGACTACACATCGTTTCGCTTCCACTCCAACACAGTCTGATTTTGAGGAAGGAAAAAAAGCTCACGAATATAAATAATAAAAATGGGGGTCGAGGGATGTAAGATTATGGTTCATGAAAAAAGAAAAAAAAGAACACTTGTGATGCCCACGCAACTGTCCTCTGGTGTGCGAACACTTCACAAGCAACAGTGTCAGTGTCCTACACAGATACACTTAAAATACACTTTTTTGTATATTGTCTTACAGATATCTCATTTCTTCTCGGGGGTTTGTAAAGCTCTTGAGTAAACGGTCTCACTGGAATTGCCGAGAAAGTTTTTTTTTGTTTGTTTTTGTTTTTTGTTATTTCACACGAACAAAGAAGGTTCATGGAAGATAGGACGAGCACAAGAACAGAAGGCCACTAAGTTACATGTATGTTGTCCTGCTGACAACAAAAAATGTATTTCAAGCAGTAAGCACGGCGATGTATTTCTGGACTAGTGTTCACTGTAATAAAATACATCTTATGTACATGTCTTTGTGTTTGTTTGTCTATAATGCGTCAACAACTATTCACAACTCTGAACACTGATATAGCGCCATGTCGAATTCCACTCCTGTCCTTTGCGCCTCTACACCAGAGGCGACGTCACGTTCGCTTGTCCGTCCAGCTGGGCGTGGTGGTTGTACTGTGGGCGTGGCTTGTGCTTCTTGGGGCATGGCGGTCTCGGCGGGCGGGCGTTAAGGGACTGCGCGGGGGCGTACGTGCTCTCGTCCGTGCTGCAGAAGGAGCCCCCGCGCCCCCACCTCGCCTCGCCGGCCGCCCGCAGCGCCTCCGCCCAGTTCAGGTCCTGGGCGTGGGAGAGTGGGTGGTGGGCGGAGCAGCAGGATCCCCCTGATGAGCATCGGGACTCGTCCTCGGACTCCTCGGCGTCGCCCAGGGTGGAGGACTCGGGGGAGGTCCTTCCGTTGAGGAGCGGCTGCGAGTACCACTCCACGTCGCTCGTCTCCTCGGGGATGTTACGCGGATTCGTGCCCACGCCGACGGACGCGGCGTTCTCCTCGCCCGTCTGCACCTCCGCAGCGTAGCGCTGCTCGCCCAGGCCGGCCATCTCCAGGCGCGGGTACGTGCCCCGGCAGCCCATCATGCGCACCTCGTAGTCCGTGGCGTGGCCGGCCAGGGGCGAGGGCGGGGCGCGCAGCGTGGAGCGCGGGGGGCGAGGCCCCAGCAGGGGGCTTCCGTGCGAGCGGTGCGACCCGCCGGATGACGAGCCGCCGTACGGGAGCTGCTGCAGGAGGAGGCGGGTGGAGGGCGAGTGTCCGCGGCTTCCGGTGGAGGCCAGGGTGTTGTCGCTCGACTGGTTGCCGTCCATGAGGGGCGGCGGCGGCGGCGGCGGGAACTGCAGCACCGGGCCCGTCAGGACACCTGAGGGCGAGAGAACAGCGACGGATTAATGACAAATTCTGCTGGACGACACTTCTGGTTAAATTTGATTCTGTATATTATACAAAATAAGGAGATAACAACAATATTGTTAAAATAAAGGAATAGTGTTTAAGAATAAGTGTGAGTGTGAGTGCGTATCGGCGAGTGCGTCTGTATCTGAGAATGTGTATTTGCGTGTGCCGCCAGTGCCTCCGCCAGACGGGCTTTCCTCACCTTTATCCGACTGGTTGTTGAAGTTGTGCGAGCGGTGGCTAGCGTGGCTGCCGCTGTGGTCGCTGGAGGCCGTCTTGGTGCAGGAGTCGTCGGAGGGCTGCTTGGCGGTGCCCAGGCTCTGGCCGGGGCTCACCGGGATGTTGGGCGGCAAGCGTGTGCCCCCGGGGCCGCGGAACATGTCGCCGATCAGCGGCGTCGTGGCGTACGGCTCGGGCGACAGACACCTGCGGGCGGCGAGAAGGACACGGTTAGGAAAGAGAGGTCATTCAAAGTGAACTGGAACTGAAATGCAAATCGCGACAAGAAAATTAGTAACGATGAGGTGCCCTTCCCTAATTATTACACATAATGGACAATAATGCTAACATCAAAATAACAAAACCCATTAATAACAGTACCTGAACAACTACTACTAAACAATAATAGTAATACTAATGATGATAATCATAATATCGTTATACGAGACAAAGCAGCAAATCAGCCTTACATTCGGTCGACGTGTCCTCCGAAAGAGACGAGCTTGAGTCCGTCGGGGTCCTCGTAGACATCCTCCGGCGGGCGGCTCTCGTAGCCCCCTTTGCTGGACTCGGGCGCGGGCGGGTGGTGGTACAGCTGCGTGATGGGCACGCCGCGGCTCCCGACGTCCGTGTACATGGTTCCCGTGACGCCCCTGTCCACACCCGGCTCGCCCCAGCAGCCGGGGTACTCTGCCCAAGGACCGCTCCCTTCACCTGCTTGAGAGAGGAAACGGGGGCTTTCACTACAGTGTCAATGACAATGGTTCGGTTTTACTCGCACTCACAGCGCTCTCTTTCTCACTACACGAATCCCGCTCTAAATGTACTCACCCTTGCTGTAGTACTGAGGACACTTGTTGTTGTGTCGCCGCCGATATATGCAGTAGACGATGCCCGCGAGCACCACGAAGAGCACGCCTGCGGCCACGGAGATGCCCACGATCAGGTACGTGTTGTTGTCGAAGGGCGAGGACTCCTGGATGTCCGGGGGGTGCGACGTCGATCCGGGGGGGAGGGTGAGCACGAGGGGGGACGACACTGGCCCGGGGCCCCTGGCCGTGACGCCCCTCAGCGTGACCCGGTACGTGGCGCCGGGCACCAGCCCCGGCACCAGAGTCCACGTGTTGTTCACCGTTGTGTTCACCATCACGTGGCTGCCGTTTCCTGCGTCGGTTACCTAGGCGCGACGAAACATTATCACGTTTAGAGAATAATATATATATATTTTTTTAAATTTCAGATGAGAAATTGTCATCCAGAGCATGAAAGTCTGCGATTATTCAAGACCTACCTGAAGATTGTAGCCAATGATGCGTCCGTTGGACGAGCTAGCCGGGATGGGGTCCCACGTGACGCGCACGGCGGTGGCGTTGACATAGGAGTAGTGGAGTCCGAGGGGCGGCACCGCCGGGGGCGCCTCGAGGGTGGTGGCCCGCACGGCGGCGGTGGCCTGGCCCTCCACGGCGCGGTAGAAGGGCACCACGAACACCTCGTACCACGTGGCCGGTCGCAGGTTGCTCACCACGTGGGAGGTGGGCGGAGCACCGTTGTCGTGCAGCACGACCGTCTCGACGCTGAGGGCGCCGCTGGGGTTGCCGTGCTGGGTCTCGAGGGGCCGGTAGCGTACGTATACGCCCTCCAGCAGATTTGCGTCGACCAAGAGCTGCCACGTCAGTCTGAGCGAGGACTCCGACATAGGCTCGACGCTGACGAGTCTCACGGCGGACTGCGAGAGCCGCGCCCTGATGTCGTGCAACGGCGGCGCCCCGCCCGCACCTTCGGCCAGGGTGCGGACGGTGTGGGTGACGGGCGACGGCCGCGACACGCCGTGCGAGTTCCGAGCGCGCACCACGAAGACGTAGCGCGTGTCCGGCCGGAGATCCGTCACGGTGATCGACACGGGCGTGGGCGTGTGGCTCGAGGCGGCCGTCTGCTGGGTGGAGGCGGTGGCCCACGCCCCTCGGAGGTCCGGACTCCAGTACTGGACGGTGTAGCCGAGCAGCGACGAGGAGCCGGGCCGCCCGCGCCGCCAGCCCAGCGTCACGAAGGTCGTGTTCACTCCCAGCACCGACACCTGCCCGGGGGCCTCCGGCAGTGTGCCTTCATCGGGGATCTTGAAAAAGGCCACGTTGGGGTTGGTGGGTTTGGCGACGACCATCGAGGCCGTCCAGGTCGTCTCGCCCGCCTCCGACCGCGCCGTGCACGTGTACACGTCGGTGTCCGACATCTTCAGATCTGGGGCGGGTGAGAAAGGCGTGAGGAACATTGCGTAATGGCTGCACGCTGGACATTATGCTGATGCAAGTACCTTCACTAGTACAAAGGAGGCTTTGGGACTTACCTTTGATCCTGAGTGTGCCGAGGGGCGTGAGGGAGATCCTGCCGTGGGCCTTGATGGGCTTGCCTGCCCGCTCCCACGCCACGGAGGGCTCGGGCGTCCCGCGGGCCTCGCAAGGCATCTCGCCCTCCGTTCCCAGCGGAAGCGTCTGGTTGGATGCCCCCAGAGCGATGATGGGCGGCGGCATGTCGGCCACGTCCTGTACCTCGAGGTGCGCGCGGGCCAGCGCCGACCCCGCCACACCCACAGCCGAGCAGACGTAGTAGCCCTGGTCCTCGCGCTTGACGCCGCGGATGGTGAGCGTATTGTGGGCGTCCACGAACCAGCGGCCGCCGCCCCAGGTCTGGCCGGCGCTCACCACGTTGCCGGAGCCCTCGTGCGTCCAGTAGGTGGTGGGCGGCGGCGAGCCGGACGTGGCGCACTCGAAGGAGGCCGTGCCGTTGATTCCTACTCGGGCGTCCAGGGGCGTCACCGTGATCAGGGGACGAGCTACGCAACAGAAGGCACATATGAAACACTGAAGTCTAATAATCAATCACAGAACAAGAAATATATATAAATAACGAGACATTAATTAGGTCAGTCCATACCGATGTCAATGCTGTCATTGCTAGGGTACTCACAATGGACGTTGAGTGTAATATTGGCGGCTACAGAGCCGACGGGGTTTTCGGCCTGGCAGGAGTACACTCCCTGGTCCTCCGGAGCGACGTGATGAATCCTTAGCACCTGACTGCTCTCCTCGAGGGCCATCCTCCCGAGGGGCAGTTCACCCGGAGGATCGACGCGTCGCCAGAAGACCTCGGGCGGAGGATCGCCGCCCACGCGGCACACGAGTTCGACGGTGGACCCCGCGGCGCCCGTCACCGAGCCCGACGACGACACCAGATGGGGCGCCACTGCACGGGGAAAGGAGAAAGAATAGCACTGATTATTTTCTCCTAAAGAAATATCACTTTTTATACAACAGAGCCTAAATATCACTTTTTATACAACAGAGCCTAATCTCCTATTTCACAGGACCACAACCTCCAGAAGCCGTACGTACCAAGGACGGTGAGCATCGCCGGCGGCGTCTCCCGCTTGCCGAAGACGTTCCAGGCGCGGCATACGTACTCGCCGGTGTCGGACACGCGCACGCCGCTGATCACCAGGCTCCCTCCGTCCACCAGCCGGTACCTGAGACACCGAGGAGGAATGTTAGTGCTGCTTCTGCCCGCGCCCGCCGCGTGGGTATCGGGGAAAGACTTCAGACGTTAAGATACCGGCGGGTGATCCCATTCGCTGCAATTTTATCTAAACTAGAGTGTGTGAATGTGAGTGGGAGCGTGTGTGTGTGAAAATGAGTGTGTGTGTATGTGTGTGTGTGTATGTGTGTGTGTGTGTGTGTGTGTGTGTGTGTGTGTGTGTGTGTGTGTGTGTGTGTGTGTGTGTGTGTGTGTGTGTGTGTGTGTGTGTGTGTGTGTGTACGTGCGCATGTGTACTGCCCTTTTCTAAAATTACTATCCTAGGACCCTTCACTCCATCGCACGGGCCCCATGAGCTCAGGCCCAACCCAGGCCTAGAGCCCAGCAACAACACATAAAACCTTTTACACCCCTCGGCCGCTCGCCCTGCCGCTGCCCCACGCGGCGCCGGGGATCGACGCCACCGTTCTCCCCCAGCGGGCCGCTGTAGAACAAGGACCTCCCACGGCGATTTTTCTCATTTGCATATCCTGATGATTCTATAACTATACCTGCCCCCTCCCGACCTCCCTTCCCCCCACCCTTGAGGCCTGTGCGTCCTACTACATGAAGCTTCCATAATTCTCAAACTTACTTACATGGTTGAAATAGTTACTGATTAATGAAATTCTGAATTACTTATCACCTGCGCAAGAAGTACAGCCGTGTACACGCAGGTGCGCGCGCGCACGCACACACGCACACGCACACGCACACGCACACGCACACGCACACAAACACAAACACACACACACACACACACACACACAAAACAGCGTGTTCCCGAAGAGCCGAGTGACTCACCTGTGTTGCGTGGCGGGGTCGAGCGGGACGCCGTCCTTGACCCAGGACACTGCGGGCTCCGGGTTGCCGCGGGGCGGCAGGCACGCGAGCAGCGCCGTCTCGCCCTCCGCCACCCGCGCCTGCTCCGGCATCACGCGGAACTCATCCCGTAGAACTGGAAGGAAGACGAGCGAAGGTTAGTGGCACTTCGAATGAGAGCATGGCGGACAAACATCACCGGAGGCAACACGCTTGGACGCGGCCATCTCCCTATAATTCGACGCAAGAAAAAAACGGAGAAACGAAGGCCATTCTCGCCAGGACCTCTCTCCCCTCCAACCTCTGTGAACATTATCACAATCGCTGTTGTGTATAATATGTGTAGATTTATGTTACATGCATATATGCAGTTGTTCGCAGTGTCGAGTTATAACACTGAATTCATGCTAAACACTCAATTCTGATTTCATGTCAACGCTGACTGATGCGAGAACGGGCCAGGATCTAAGAAGGGGAGAAGGGCGGAGGGCAGAAGAGATCGACTCAGGCCGTTTGGTTCCTACACGACCCCCTCCCCCCCCCCCCTCCATTCATCCTCCCCCAGGATCTGCCGCCTCCTTCCGAGTCGCAACGCGCGCCCTCTGCACTCACTCCCGCTACTCAGCCTCGGCCGCAACTCCCTCCTGTCTATAAATCGAAGCTCCTCACAATAACAGACGCCTCGGCCGCCGTTTATTGCCCGCCCGTAACTCACTCCTCTCCACAACCAATCACCTTAACGGCATCGCTGCTCACCCGCCCACGCCCCTTTCCTTCCACTGACTAATGGCGGGTGTGGGCGGACCTCAAGCGCTCACCGCCCACCTGCGGATATTGCCCAATGCAACACGCCCCCCGAGAAAGCAAGCCGGGGGACAAACGTTTCATCGCACACCTGCACGATACCGAGCCTTCATGTACACATGCAGGGTACACATGACTGGGTATAAATGTGTACACACTTTGTTACAGATCACAGGTGAGCTCTAAAAAGAACCACACGTGTGCCTGAAATACAACAGAACATAATATTTAGTTCTTTAAGAGAAAACTAGCTTCCCAGCCGCGTACTCCTGCAACATCACGTGCGTGTACGCCCTTACTATATGAATATACAGTATGTGCATGACAGGCAACTGCATATGCAATGCTGCATGCTTGGCAACCGCTCGAAAACTGACGCACGAGGTTTCTAATTGAACTTCATGGAAGACAAGCGTGAGAAGTGCTCAGAAGGAAGAGGAAGAGGAGGAAGAGGAGGAAGAGGAGGAGGAAGAAGAGGAGGAAGAGGAGGAAGAGGAAGAGGAGGAAGAGGAGGAAGAGGAGGAGGAAGAAGAGGAGAAAGAGGAAGCAGATAGAAGAAGAGGAGAAAGAGGAAGCAGATAGAAGAAGAGGAGAAAGAGGAAGAAGATAGAAGAAGAGGAGAAAGAGGAAGAAGATAGAAGAAGAGGAGAAAGAGGAAGCAGATAGAAGAAGAGAAAGAGGAAGAAGATAGAAGAGAAAGAGGAAGAAGATAAAAGAAGAGAAAGAGGAAGAAGATAAAAGAAGAGAAAGAGGAAGAAGATAGAAGAAGAGAAAGAGGAAGAAGATAGAAGAAGAGAAAGAGGAAGAAGATAGAAGAGAAAGAGGAAGACGAAGAAGAAGAGAAAGAGGAAGAAGAAGAGGAGGAGGAAGAAGAAGAAGAAGAGGAAGAAGAAGTGAAGGAGGAGGGAAAAGAAGAGGAAAAAGAAGAAGTGAAGAAGGAAGAAGAAGTGAAGGAGGAGGAAGAAGAAGTGAAGGAGGAGGAAGAAGAAGTGAAGGAGGAGGAAGAAGAAGTGAAGGAGGAGGAAGAAGAAGTGAAGGAGGAGGAAGAAGAAGTGAAGGAGGAGGAAAAAGAAGTGAAGGAGAAGGAAGAAGAAGTGAAGGAGAAGGAAGAAGAAGTGAAGGAGGAGGAAGAAGAAGTGAAGGAGGAGGAAGAAGTGAAGGAGAAGGAAGAAGTGAAGGAGAAGGAAGAAGAAGTGAAGGAGAAGGAAGAAGTGAAGGAGAAGGAAGAAGAAGTGAAGGAGGAGGAAGAAGAAGTGAAGGAGGAGGAAGAAGAAGTGAAGGAGGAGGAAGAAGAAGTGGAGGAGGAGGAAGAAAAAGTGAAGGAGGAGGAAGAAGAAGTGAAGGAGGAGGAAGAAGAAGTGAAGGAGGAGGAAGAAGAAGTGAAGGAGAAGGAAGAAGTGAAGGAGAAGGAAGAAGAAGTGAAGGAGGAGGAAGAAGAAGTGAAGGAGGAGGAAGAAGAAGTGAAGGAGGAGGAAGAAGAAGTGGAGGAGGAGGAAGAAAAAGTGAAGGAGGAGGAAGAAGAAAAATTAAGATAAAGAAGAAAGGGAGGGAGAAGAAAAAAACAGGAGAATGGGGATGAGGAAGAGAAGAATAAAAAGGGGGGGGGGGGGGTGAGGAGGATGTGGAGAAGGAAGAAAGGGAGGAGGAGGAGGCAAAAGAAGAAGAAGAAAAACAAAATTGGAAGAGGATATTAGGGGAGAGCAAAAACGGCATGAAAATGGGGAGGAAGGGAAGGATAAAAATAAATAAGGAACGATGAAAAGAAAGAGGAAGAGGAAATAAAGAAGGAAGACCTCGAAGAAAAGGAAATGGATGGAAACAGAAGATGACATAAGAAACATTGAGATATATTTCTGCCGGTGATAAAAAAAAAAAAAAAAAAAAAAAAAAAATGTCCTGAAGAAAATGTGGGATAACAAGGAGAAGAAGAAGAAGAAAAGAAAAGAAAAAAAAGTACAGCACTGTGTTGCTTCCCCCCCCCCCCCCCCTTTCCCTGCCCGTACATATGAAGCTGCTGAGTGCCCCTCTCCCTCCCTCCCTCTTCCCTCTCCCCTCTCCCCTATACCCTCGCCCTCCCTCCCTCTCCCCTCTCCCCTATACCCTCACCCTCCCTCCAAGCCGACAATGGTCACTTTGCATGTGTCGTAAATAAACGTACAGGTTGAGGTGTCGTGCATGCGCCCTTCTCCCCTCCCCTACCCCCTCCCCTACCCCCTCTCCCTCCTCCCTCTCTCCCCACCTTCCTCGAACCCTCGCCTTTGCCCCCCTCCATCCCTCCCCCTCCCTCCCCCTCTCTCCCCACTATCCCTCCCTCCCCACTATCCATCCCTCCTACCTCCCTCTCCCCTCCTGCCCCCTTCTCCCCTCCTCCGACTCCCTACCCCCTGGAGTGTGAGGCTCCCTTCGTCCCTCCTCCGTCTTGCCACTCCTCCTTCTCCCTACTCCATATATCTTAACTCCGGTGTATACGATGAACGCTGATCTTTATCAACTGCAAATTATAATTTATAAGGATCGTTAAAAAAAAAAGAATAAAAATAAAAAAAAGAGAGGGAAGGATCGTGTAATTTCGTGCTGATACTTTGCGCTGATAATAAAAAAAAAAAAAAAAAAAAAAAAAAAAAAAAACATTAGCTGAACACTTTTATTTCACAAAAAAAAAAATAGAACCAAAAAATGAGACGAAAATATAAACCCATTCCTATCACCATCATCGGCACTTGCACCACACGCACCATACGCCTACAACCGCACAATCTTTATCACCATCGTTATCAGCAGGTCATCGCTGCTGTCGTCGGGTTTTGCTTTATCACACCATTCATCAGAGAGAGAGAGAGAGAGAGAGAGAGAGAGAGAGAGAGAGAGAGAGAGAGAGAGAGAGAGAGAGAGAGAGAGAGAGAGAGAGAGAGAGAGAGAGAGAGAGAGAGAGAGAATTCAATGTGTGTGTATGTGTGTGTGTGCTTGTGCGTGTGCGTGTGCGTGTCTGTGTGAGTATTTTCTTTACACTCTAAAAGTTACCTTTCCTAGCCCATCTCTCCTACTGCCTCCAGTTCTCTCCTCCATCTCTCTCTCCCTCTCTTCCTCCTTCCTTCCCTTCCTCCTCCCCCCCACCTCCCCCATCCGCCTCCAGCCATCCTCAAATCGCAAGCATCACCACCTCATTGCCGCCTGGTGGTGGTGGTGCCCCTGAACCGCGCCAGCCCATTCTCGCCCTTACGCCCTCCCGCCCTAAGGGGAGTTCCCTCGCGCGCCCCGAGAGATGGAGGGCCTGCAAAACACACTTTTACAGGCCGAGGCGAGATCGTGTGGGAGCGTGGACACGAGGATCGGCTGTAAGTATAATCTAAACGCCAACTTCACGCTCGTAAGGCATGGAGTAAGGGGGGAGGGGAATGAGGAATGGGGGGGGAGGGGGAGAGTGAAAGGAGGAAGAGGGGAGAGGAGGAACGGAGAAGGAGGATGGGGGGACGGGGATGGAGGGAGGGGGAACGGGGATGGGGGAACGGGAAGGAGGAATTGGTAAGGGGGAAGGAGGAATGGGCAAGGGGGAAGGGGGATGGGGAAGCTGAGAGATGAGAAGGAGATGGGGGAGGGAAGCAGGGAGGGAGGGGAAGCAGGGAGGGGAGCAGGAAGATATCTCTGCCACACATCGCAGTTTGCCGGCGTCATCTCTTCCTCTCGCCCTTCCTCCCTCTCTTCATCCCCTGAGAAAATTATACCACAGGGAGATCACCAGCTTCCCCCTTCCTCCCCCCTCCCCCCCTTCCACCCCTTTCTCTCTCTCCCTTCCTCCCCCTCTCTCTCCCTCTCCCTTCCTCCCCCTCTCTCTCCCTCTCCCTCTCCCTCTCTCTCCCTCTCCCTCTCTCTCCCTCTCCCTCTCCCTCTCCCTCTCCCTCTCTCCCTCTCCCTCTCCCTCTCTCTCCCTCTCTCTCTCTCCCTCTCCCTCTTTCCCTCTCCCTCCCTCTCTCTCTCCCTCCCTCCCTCTCTCTCTCCCTCTCTCCCTCTCACTTAACCCTCTTCCCCCCATCCCCCTGACCTCCCCCCCTGATCGCCCCATCCACACTTGTTGCGGGATGATTATAGCGTGCGAATCCCGGCCGCGGCAGCTCCCCTGGCCCGAGGCTGCGATCCCCCCTCGAGATAGGCCATAATACTACTGTGAGCTTTTTTCTTATATTAATCTCGCCAGACAGACCAGGCCGATTCGCAAGGGACAGGTCTTTTTTGTGTTTTTTTTTTTTTTCCCTAATGGGGGGGGGGGAGTGCTCTCTTTTTGTCCAAGTTCCTCGTTCTATAAATCTTCTAGATGTCTTCAAGTTCCCTCTGTGAAGTGGCCATGAAACCACAGGGGATAAATGTAAAAAAAAACAAGAAGAAAAAAAGGAAAAAGTGAAGCAAGGGCCGTCGACTGCCCGGTGCCTCTCGGCGTCTCGCACGAGGGAACCGAAGACAACTGGCGATGACAGCGTGCAATTCTGGACACCTTTACGCACAGGATGTTTGTGGTCACGCAAACACTTTTTTAAGGTCCTTGGCTCCCTTAACACAAGACGTGTCTACAATCCCTGTCAAATTTCGATCAATGTTTTTTTCCATTTTTTTTCTTTTCTTTTACATTGACAATGACAACCCGATGTCCCGGACTATCCTCTTTCCGTGGGGAACGAGAGTCACCGTTGCCAAGAAGAGAAAAGGTAAAGAAGAAGAAGAAGAAAAAAGCGGAGACACAGGAGGAAAAAGAGTGGGATCGGCTCTGCGTTGCCTTTTTCATAATAATTTTCATTAAAACAAACTACGATATATTAAACAGCAGGTGTGACTCAAAGCTTAAAAACAATAGAAACAATGAAATGTTGCTTCCACAGAAGCTCAGAAAACACAACAGAGACACTCCATTGTTCCTCCCGATTTCTCCCAGAGCAGCCATCACCACCATCATCATCACCGTCGCCGTCGTCACCGCAAACACACCCACACGCCCGTCACCACCGAGCGTAACACCACCAGACGCTCTTCCTGCACGAAGTGTTGGTTGCGTCTTGCATCCCCCCTTCGCCTCCCTCCGCCTCCCCTCCCCTTTCTGCCGCCCACGTACACCACGGCTGAAACCCGGACTTCAGCAGCACGGGCGTCGTCACCACCCTCGCCTACGCTCACGCCCACGGCCAGGCCAATCGCCACCTTGATCGACAGGAACAGTTTTCATCATTATCATAACTCTAGCGGAAGACGGGCGCCATTTACTCTTCTCTTCGGTCTTGATGTTATAAGAGAAGGTAAAATGTTATCCCCACCCTCATGTTTTTAGTGTGGATGGAAAGTAAAACTACAACATCAAGATAACCAACCAAATAAGAAAACATATCGATGATGATGATGTAATCACGATAACAACATCCGAAATCCCAGATCGGGACTAGACACTATGATTCATGCGACACCCTCTCTCTATTTATTTATTTTTCCTTTCTTTCTTTCTCTTCTTCCCTTTCTTTTTCCCGTCTCGACCATATATTTTTTCCCCTTTCCAATTAAGCGAATGTCCAGCCCGGCCTCGTCCCGACCCCCGGAGTTTAAGACGAAGGGGAGACCGCAGATCACAAACCTTAATATCGCTAATCCGGTCCTATGATTAATGTCATTACAGGCTTATCTTTCCCCTCTGTCCCCACCTTAAAGCATCTCCCCTCCCCTCCCCTCCCCTCCCCTCCCTTACCCTCTCCTCCCCCCCCTCTAAGACCTAATATCTTTCCGTCGGGGGGAGGGGGGGTTAGGAGAGGGGGAGGAAGGCGGGGTAAAGGGAGAGGGTGTGTGGGAGAGGGGGAGACACACGGGAGAAATCGCCCTCTCACTCCCCCTCTTCCTCTCTTCCCCCTCCCGCCCACGCGCCTCAAAAAATGACACACGGGAATGCTATGTTGCAATCATTCCAGATTTATCCCGGGCGACGAGAGGACCAAATTGAAAAACCGAAATGACCAGTCTGAGGCCCGTAAAGCAACGGAACAGGCCCGTACGTCTGCTACGGCTCGATAACAAAAAAAAAAAAAAAAAAAAAAAGGTAACTGCAACAACACGGCAACACCCCTCCCTTGGTCACTGCCCCCCCCCACCTCCCTCATCCGTTCACCCTCCCCCCCCCCATCCCCACACTTCACTCCGCCACGTGCTCGCGCTCGAACATGCGATGACGTGGAGGGAGGGAGATGGACGGAGATAAGAGAATAAGAGAGATAGAGGCAAGGGTAGAGAGAGGGAGAGAGACAGAGAGACAGAGAGAGAGAGAGAGAGAGAGAGAGAGAGAGAGAGAGAGAGAGAGAGAGAGAGAGAGAGAGAGAGAGAGAGAGAGAGAGAGAGAGAAAGCGAGCGAGAGAGCGAGCGAGAGAGCGAGAGAGAGAGAGAGAAAGAAAGTGAGCGAGAGAGCGAGCGAGAGAGCGAGAGAGCGAGAGAGAGAGAGAGAGAGCGAGAGAGAGAGAGAGCGAGAGGGGGGGGAGGGGGTTCAATCGAGTGGGGCAGTAACGATAAAGAACTGACAAAAAGAAAACAAATGAAAATTATCAACCAACGAACAGGAAAAAAAAAACAAGTAAATACAAAAATACGAACCAACAAAAACAAGAAACAAACAAGAAAAAACGCGAAAAAAAAAATATGAATTAGTCAAAGCAAGATTTTTAAAAAGGGAAAGAAAGTGATCAGCCCATCAATTCCCGGGCTGGGCGTCAGGGCGTCAGGGCGACCACCAGCGCCAAGGACCACTTGAGCCACGTGACCAGCAAGTGACCAAGCACACTCGATTAGCGCCGTCCTATCATTATCAGCCCTTCAGTCACAATCAGCCAACCCAATCCCCGTCATTACCAATCCCTAATTACCGCCCAATCACCGCCAAAACCGCCATCCGGGGAAGCGACCGAACAGAAGAGTCCGGGCAGCTCATTTCCCTTCGGCATCGGGGCGTGAAGGCGAGAAGGAGTCGGCGGCGGCCTGATAGATAGAGGGCGGCGGCGAGCTGTCGTGCGGTGGGTGTGATCCACGGGCGGGCGCGGAGGGCGGGGATGGGCGCCTTGGAGACAGCCATTTGTTAGGCGCCCACGCCCGCGAACCCTCTCGGCCGGCCACTCGCACATTCACCGTCGTTGAACAGTGATAATGATTATGAAAAAACAACGTGCTTTCCAGATGTTAGATGAATGAATATCCTAATATTTTTATTATTGTCAATATCAATATCATGACAATTATCACCATTATTATGTAGTAATAATATGATTATCATTATCATCATTGCTAAATTTCTACACTCATATTTTACTTATCATTCACAAATAATATTGAGTCACATCTCATTAATTCACTGAAAGAGTAATTTGCCCTTGCCAAATCTCTTGCTTGAATCAAATCTAGTATATGCAATTTTGCACACGCATGCAGAAAATAAAAATGTGTAAGCAATACGAGGCAAATTTTTCGGTGATTAATTGCAGTGGAATTAGAGAACAAAAAGGCTTAATGAAATGCAATGAATTTTATCTTTTCCTTTCCACTATTTGCAATATTGTTTTTTATCTTTCAAATTCTATATCCTCATCTCTGTAGTCTGCTTGTCCGCCTGTGCCCGTCCATTTATCCGTTTATCTACCTATTTGTCTGTCTATCTCTGTCTTTGTCCGTCTCTCCCTCCCTCTCTGTGGCTCTGTAAATACCCTTACATCAAGCTTGCGTTCCGCTCAGCCGCCCCTGAAACCTAGACTGGACTGGCAGAGACACGCTGGACACTGACACGTACTGACTCGCACTGACACATACTAACACACACACTGACACGTTTCCTCTCTTTACAGCGCAGGAAGCGAGGCCACAAACCAGGCCCGGACACCTGTCAACCTGCCACTGTTCCTGATGATCTTTTGAGCAAGCGAGGCTGTAGTCCTTCTCCACTCGGACATACGGGCCCCGTGCGACAGTATCGTTCGAAAGAAACCGTTCTGCTATACACGCGGGCCACGCCGGCCGACGCTTCGCTAAAACGGCTGTCCAAGCTGGGGTGCGAGGCGAATAAATCCTGAACTCTCTGAAGCACGCCTGAAATATTGACCAATCGAATGTTTTCCCTGGCTACGCATGACTCCCGCATAATCTACGGACTTTCGACGCCGCGTTACAATACCCCCCGCGAGTTGCCGGTTGCAGATGGCGCCGATTATGGAGTCTGGTGACGATTTTCGCAACGTGGATTCTAGTGCGCTGTGAAAATCTCTTGTGCAACGCTATCTAGAGTGTCATGTGAGAGTCCGCTGGAGTTGTGGTCAACGGACAACCTAAACTATTGGCAAAACTTGTCGAGAACAAAGAAAATAGAAAAAAAAAAAAAAAAAATGAAGTGGCTTTTACGAGGAAATATAGCGCTGGTTCGATATGTATCGCAAGCAAAGTAAATCCCATACACAGAAAATAATAAGAAATAAAAATGATATCAATAAACATCTAAAAAAAGAATAGCAAGAACACGAAATAAAAAAGTACTACAACTCGGCGTACGTGTTCCCCTCCCCTCCCTTCCCCCTCACCCTTACCCTCGCTCTTCCCTCACACACATACACAGAGCCACACGTACATACATACAGAGGCCCGCCCAACCGAAACCACCACCACCACCACCACCCCCACCCCCACCCCACCCCCACCCCACATACACTCACACACGCGCGCTTGGCCAGACACCTTCGGCCGCAATCAATCCGCCGGCGCCACGCGAGCCAAGGAGCGAGGTTGGGGCTTCGGACGCATTGGGGGGGAGGGGGAGGGGGGTAACCGGGATCTGGGGAAAGGGAGGGGGGGGGGTTTGGGCTGGGGTAGGTGGGAGGTGGGGAAGAAGAGGGAAGGGAGCTTGAGCTTGGGGAAAGGGAGATGGAGTCAACGAGGATCCCGAGAAGAGGGAGAGGTGGTGGGGAGGGGAGAGGGGGGGGGGGTGAAGCGAGGGGTTGCGGAAGGGGGTAGCAGAGGGGCGGGGGGATTTTGTTCGGCGGTTCAAATTATTCATCGCGCGTGACACCTTCTTTTTATCGACCGCCCCGCCGCCCGCTACACAAGTGCACACAACACCTAATACCGAACACGGGATTCCTGAGCAGGGGTTTTCTACAGTGGAAGGGGGGGGGGGGAGCTGTACCCCCTTCCCAACTCTTCTCTTGTCACTTGGAGCCACGCCCCCGGGCCCCTAGGTGGAGGGGAGAGGAGGGGAGGGCAGGGGAGGAGGGGGAGGAGCCGTCTGGGTGACATGAGCCAGGTAGTGTGATGTGGCTCATGTCTCGCGCCGCGGTGGCTCTCGCCGAGGCACTAATGCTCTGTGGCGCATCAGAGACTACACTCATGGAGGACTAACGGTCGTTATTATTCCGGCCGCCTGAGGGCACTTTCGCAGAGGGAGCACGAATACCAATAAGTGGCATGAGCGCACGACTTTGGCAATGCATTGTGTATATAAACGCCGCCGCTGCATCTAGTGCGCGGGGATTGGCACTCGAATAATATCCACGTCGCCCGGAGCATGTGTAGTGCCAGTGTTGTGTTGGCACTCAAAATACGATATATAAATCTTCACCCCGTATCCTGGCACTGAATATGTGGTTGTAATGCATGCTCAAGTGCTGGCCATGAAGAGGGCCATGACAAGTGGCACTAACCACATGGTGCCACGGTAAGGCACGACGCCACACACATCTCTCGGGTGTTTACTGACAGCACATCAGAGTTATTATATGATAATCCTTATCAGATGCTTTACGCTTCGCTAAAATTAACTGTGACCGCAGTCGACGCGAAAGAAAGGACACACCAAAATAATCCAGTATTAAATCATCAAGAGCAGCGCGATTCCCGGTGCGTGATTGGCCACTGCGAACAATATGGACTATCGGGATTGGCTGGACGCGACGGCTGTAAATATCCCCAGCCGGTTATTATCTAACAAAGAGGCGAGAAAGAGTCCTCAATATAAACCAATTTGGAAGGGAAAGGCCGCTATTTGGCGATGTTATACACAGCATTCCCAGCAACCGCGGCTGTTATGGATGCGAACACGGATGTTGTGGAGGAAGGAGACACCGGGTCTGTTGCAGGTCTCCTCGCGTGCTCGTTGGGATCCTTCGGGCAATCAAGGTCCCTCGCTCGAGGGTCTGAAATCTGCCCTGATGGAACCCTCAAGTGGCGCTCTGCATTTATAGTTGACACGTTCACACTAGGGCATGTATCACGTATCAAGCATCTTGACTACATACGATGTGATCTTTTGTTCTTGTTTGTCTATTAAACTATGCTTGTTCAGCTTTGAAGGACTACCATACCAGCTGTTATTTGCAAAATAAAACGACGTACAAGAATAAAATGAAGGCATTTTGCATGTCCCCCTTGGCCTTGTGCTGGCGAAAGATAAGCTTCCCTACAACCCCCGGACCAGACTGCGTCGGCCCTATGATAGTATATCCCTGTCCCCGACAAGTACATTGCATTCCCCTGCCGGAATACAGCAACCCTCTAATAGTATTCGCCATTCTGGATTGCAATAAAAGCAATACACACGATCACATGTCAGTATATATCAGCAATACATGCCGGCGGACGCATACACCCCACAAGGGAAGTCGGGCCCGCACTCAATAACTCCACTGTACACACGCCGGTAGGAACTGCAAACACAGGTCGCCCTCCTGTGTACCTGCTTGAGTGAGGACGGCCTCCGGTGTGTGGCCAAGGGCGGGGAGAACGCGCTCCCGGCCAAGAAGGACGAGGGATGGACACCGACAAGAGGATAAGACGACTTTTTAAAATCCCAGCTCTGGAGAACGTGACCTCGAATGGGCATGAACACGGAGAGAGACACGCGCAGCCATGGCCGCGGGCCGGGGAGGACACGCCGCCGCAAGGATACGGATGGAGGTGAGAAGACTCGGTGGAAGGTGAGGGCGAGGACATGGCGGACATGAGCAACACCCGCAAAACGTCACCTAACGGCCCCGCGGGACATTAAACACCGGCGCTGCCATCCTTAGAGGGCCAGAGCCTGAATGCCAAAGCGATACTTATGCAAATTCGAGGAAGCGTCTCGTAATAGGCAGGCGAAGATAGCGTTCCAGCGGGGCCATCTTTGCCTCGTAATTATAGCCTTCTTCTGGACCCTCTTGACGGTAATTATAGGAAATTTATACCCTTTGTTCTGGCGCCGATTTCGTGCGACGAGTGAGCGGGGAGAAGGGGAGTTTCGAGTGGGTGAGCTATGGTCGTTGGTAGTTGCAGTAGGTAGGAAGAAAACAGCGATGGCGAAACAACAACGAACGGAAATAAACTTAGATATGTTTATAGGATACAGACTTATAACGCAGAGGCGCCGCATACTATCGAAACCTACGAATGAAACTTTAAGACCACATTATGTTCATGGGTAAGGGCGAGATTCCCGCGAGTTGCGAGGCCGGCCTACGAAGGTGGCGCCCTGGAAGAAGCAACGGGGTCAAAGGTCAAAGCAGTTAACCCACCTCAGCTGAATCTGCGATGAAGGCCTGGGAACAGTTTTTTTTGGCGTGAACAAAATTTGAATAACAATTAGTTTGCTTACATGTGCGTGCGCGGGCTTACGCATTCGTGCATGTGCATAAGCTGTCTGATCCGAGCGTAACGTGATCTCGCGAGACCCACTGTCACGTGACTCTTGAGCTGTTCTACCTTGTCACGAACACCCCCCCCCCCCCGGTATCCTCACCCCATCATTCCTGAAGCTTTACGACCATTCCCGTAGCCCCCCCCCTACCCCTCCCACCCTCCCACCCACCCACCGCCTATTTTCGTCCTTATATCACGGAAATGATGAATGAAGTGGTGACAAGCGAGCTCTGGGTAAGCCACCATCAACATAACAAAAGGTGCGTAGGTGGAGGGGTGAGCTATCCCCCTCCCCTACTCCCTCCCTCCCTCCCTCCCTCACGCTCTCACCTTCTACAATGACGCCCACGACTCTGAGGGATGGAGGCCGCCCACAACCGCTAACGTGCGTTGTCTTTTGTAGAAAAATGTCAAAGGGAAAGAGTAAAAAGAGAAAATCAAAGAGAAAGCGAGAGAGAGAGCGAGAGAGAGAGAGAGAGAGAGAGAGAGAGAGAGAGAGAGAGAGAGAGAGAGAGAGAGAGAGAGAGAGAGAGAGAGAGAGAGAGAGAGAGAGAGGGAGAGGGAGGGAGGTAGGGACAGAGAGAAAGGAAGAAGAGGGAAAGAGGAAGAGAAGGGGCGATGCAAGAGGTGATTAAAAAAAAAAAAGAGAGAAGCGAAAAACAAGTCAAGAAATTCACGAAAATAACTGAGGGACGGCGAGTGTCAACCCCAACCAGCGAGGACGACAGAATAAAAAGCGAATGTGCCTCTGTATGTCAATAGACGCAATCCTCCCCAATAACGACATGAATGAAGCATTAAAGACGATCCAAGAGATACTAAACAACACTGAAGAGACTTAGCAGCTGAACCACGTCTCTGCACCCCCTCCTCCCCTCCCCCTCCGCCCCCCCTTGGCATTCCTTGCCCCTCGTCCGCGTTCCTCGGCGGGCATAAACGTCACTTCTACCTTCATACGAACAGAAAGCCCACCACCTCCCTAACGCTGCGAGCATCCCGACGACGCCCTATCCTAACAGCCGAACACACGGGGCGTTTCCATTGCCTTTCTAACAAACGTCTAACAAACTAACAAACATTTTGTTTTTACTGTATTCGCAACCGGACGTTTCTAATGTCAAAAAAGAAGAAGAAAATCGCTTTATACTGGGGATTCTTATACGAACACTTTGTAACAGCTTTAACAAACGTCTTCCTAACAACCTAACAAACTGGCCACTGCCACCACCACCACCAGCTCCACCATCCCCTCCACCACCAGTGCCACCACGACAACCACCAGCATCAAATCCTCCACCTCCACCAGGTAAGCTATTACATTTCCACCACTTCGCTGCCGCCTCCACCTTCCGCGCTCCACTTCTCCCCTCCAGACGCCGCCCCTCCTAACAATATAACACGAAGACCGGCATTCCACGCACAGCTTCATCTTGCCGGCGTCGTGGCGTTGGGGTGGGGTGGGGGTGGGCAGGGCGATGGGGCTACGAGGGAGGGGGAGGGAGGGGAAGGGAGGGGCGGTGGGGGAGGGGGCAAGGTCGGTACATCAGTGTCAGGGACCGCTAAGACGTCGTCGGGGGAAGAGAAAAATCGAAAACAAACCCTAAAATAAAATGCAGCGTGTTGGGGGCAGTACGGTTAAAAAATAATCTTACATATACACACATAACCAAAATCACACGCACACGCACACGCACACGGGCGCGCACGCACACGCACGCAAGCGCACACACACACACACACACACACACACACACACACACACACACACACACACACACACACACACACACACACACACACACACACTCTTACTCGTTTACACGTACGTAGGTGCGTTTACGCACCCACTGTGTACATAAGGCGAGCATGTGTGTCGAGAGGGTGAGAGTATTATCGTCTATGTGTGTGCAAACTCCCCGGATATGAGAGGCGCCCCGGGCGGTGCAGGGCAACAGTGTAGGCGCATGAATAGGATGCGACGAGATCCTTCCGAAGGTATAGGATGGACTAGAAGGGATGGAGTCGACGAGTACTCATTACCTGATGTTTAGACGCCAGAGTTTTCCGTTTTCATCCTTGTTCCCCCGGCCTTTCCCCTGCACAGGCACTCTGGACACCTGACCCGAGAGCCTAATAAAAACATCAGCTTACCCCGAGCTCCTTTAGATAAACACTTCACGGAAACTATCACCACGCCCCGACAACAGCCGTGGGCGTGTTTCCTGGACCTTAAGGGCGCGGGGTCACCCTCCATCCCTCCCCTTCCTGCCCTCCCTCCCTCCCTCTCCTTCCTGGCCTCCCCTCCCTCTCCTTCCTGCCCTCCCCTCCCTCTCCTTCCTGCCCTCCTCTTCCCTCTCCTTCCTGCCCTCCTCTCCCCCACCCCTCCCGCCCCTGACGGTATCGCACCTCCGCATCGACAGTGATCGAGGACCCCCGAGGCCTCGTCCGCGCGCCCCGCCATGACCTCTCCTGTGCAGCGAGACTGGAGCACCGGAGCGCCTCGCGTGCTCGTGCTCGATATGCAGCGGGCGTGGACCAAAAGCGCAGAGGCCATTTAACACCCGTACAGTCAACCAGCAGACCAATCTAATCTGCATTAACGTTTACATACACATACACGGCGGTGTATGCGTGCGAATGTAAACCCTATTTTATCGATAAAAAAATAATGATATAAGAGGTGAAGCTAGTACCCAAGCGCCCGCCGGACAAGGGCGCGACCCAACGCGAACAAAAGGCCTGAGCTGGGGCGCGCAAGGCCAATCAGCGCGGGCATTTGGGCCACACCTGCGCCCCCGATCGGCCTCACTGCAGCGCCCTTGTTAGCTGCTGTGATCAATCACGATGACGACGGCGCTTCTATCATTCTAACATTTGTAATTATATAACCTCATTTTATTAAACCAAAAGCGACGTGTATATAAGATCTGCAAATAATCATGCTGATGACGGTAATGAATATATAATATTACTAATAGAAACAATGATAAAAATGATTTATCAAATAATTAATGATATAGATAACAAAACCAATTATGCCACTTCGCGCGCGCACGCACACACACACACACACACACACACACACACACACACACACACACACACACACACACACACACACACACACACACACACACACACACACACGCCCACACACACGCCCACACACACGCCCACACACACGCCCACACACACACCCACACACACACACACACACACACACACACACACACACACACACACACACACACACACACACACACACACACACACACACACACACACACACACACGCCCACACACACACACACACACGCCCACACACACACACACACACGCCCACACACACACACACACACACGCCCACACACACACACACGCCCACACACACACACACGCCCACACACACACGCCCGCACACTCACAAACCCTCTCCCTCTCTCTCTCTCTCTCTCTCTCTCTCTCTCTCTCTCTCTCTCTCTCTCTCTCTCTCTCTCTCTCTCTCTCTAACTCTCTCTCTCTCTAACTCTCTCTCTCTAACTCTCTCTCTCTAACTCTCTAACTCTCTCTCTCTCTCTCTCTCTCTCTCTCTCTCTCTCTCTCTCTCTCTCTCTCTCTCTCTCTCTCTCTCTCTCTCTCTCTCTAGCTCTCTCTCTCACACACAAATAATACATACATACGATGGCACCAGAGATGATGAGAATCAACTAAAAGATAAAAAAGGAAAACCGTCTGACTGACGCCGACGGCACAACACTCACTGGCGATCTCGAGCGTGGCGTTCCTGCTGGTGACTTTGCCGACGGAGTTCGAGGCCACGCACCAGTACACGCCCGCGTCGTTGTCCTTCTTCGTCTGCAGCACCTTCAGGAAGAACAGGCCGCCCGTCTTCAGCTGAACGTGCCGCTTGTTGTGCAGGCTGGAGGGGGGGGGGGAGAGAAGACCAAAAGGTTTAACATGAGAGGAAATTTCTTGTGGAATATCACGTCCCCGTCAATCTATCTATCAGCTGTTCTGTCTATCGATCTATATACGTGTACCTATCCTTGCGTTCAAAATCATAGCCCCCCCATTACTTTATTTATCCAAAGTAGCAAGTCTTATTTTTCTGGTTTGCTTTTTTTATTCCTTTATTTTCTTCCAATTCCCTTCTTTATTTGAAGACATCGTCCGGCAAATCTTGTGGGATAGCCGTCCGCCCTCCTGCGGTGTAATTGGGAGAAAGGCTAATTGTTTCAGCGGAGAGACGGAGCCAATTAAAGAAGCGAAAGGAAAGGAGGAAGAAAAAAAAAAACGAAAAAAAGAAGAGAAAAAAACAAAAAAATAAGAAGACGGAAAAAAAATATATAATCACGGGTTTCGTAGCCAACAAGAAAGGGAGCGTTTTTGAGGACTGATATCAAAGCGCAGGTGCTGTTTAGGGTACAATGGGGATGCTA
The DNA here is from genome assembly GCF_019202785.1 of Penaeus chinensis. Classification (NCBI taxonomy): domain Eukaryota; kingdom Metazoa; phylum Arthropoda; class Malacostraca; order Decapoda; family Penaeidae; genus Penaeus; species Penaeus chinensis. The sequence continues at coordinate 39,090,423 of NC_061822.1, read as the reverse complement.
AAGGCGGCCTGAAGAGGAAGAGGGAATGAAAGGGAAGAGGAGAAGATGGGATGAGGAGAGGGGAAGAAGAGGAGAGAGATAAACATGGAATGAGACGTGGAAGAGGGGAGGGGAAGGGAAGGAGGTAGCACATACATGAGTAGGGAGATGGAGAGAGAGAAGGAGAGTGGGAGGGAGGAACGGAAGGAAGGTAAGGGAGAAAGAGAGAGGGTGAGGGGGGAAAAGGAGGAGGAGGAAGAGAGGGAGTAGGGAGGAAAAGAGAGTGGGAGGGGAAGGGAAAGAGAAAGAGCGGAGAGAGAGAAGAGAGAAGATTGGGGGGGAGAAAGAGAGAGAGCGAAGAGAGTTAGGAAGGAGAATGAAAGAGGGAAAGGGAGAGGGAGAGGGAGAGCGAGAGGAGGAGAGGGGGAAAGGAAGAGAGACGGAGAGAGGGAGAGGAAGAGAGGAAGAGAGAGCGAGGAGGAGGAGAGAGCGAGAGAGAAGAGAAGAGAAGAGAAGAAGTGAGAGAGAGAAGAGGAGACGGGAGGAGGGATCCTACTGAGGCTGGAACCCCGCAGATGAAGAGATTATGCACTCTGAAGGATGCTTTTCATCACAGGGGAAACTCGCAGTCAAAACGTGAATGCACGGACTATTTCCCATCTTAAAAAAAGAAGAAGAAGAAGAAAAAAAGTCTATTCATTGTCGTACGCTAAAAGGAGAGACTGCGAACTCAAAATCCATTACGCTCTTTCGAGTCCTGTGTTACAGCGTGCAAATCATTAGCGTGTTATTCAATGCACAAGGAAGACGCAAGTTAGTTACTCAACAGCACTGAGGGGGAGGGGGGGAGGTGGAATGGGGGGAGGTTGAAGAGGGGAGGTAGAAAGGGGAGGTTGAAGAGGAGAGGTAGAAAGGGGAGGGGTGGAAGGCAGGAGGAGGAGGAGGAGGAGGAGGAGGAGGAGGAGGAGGAGGAGGAGGAGGAGGAGGAGGAGGAGGAGGAGGAGGAGGAGGAGGGGGAGGAGGGGGAGGAGGAGGAGGGGGGAGGAGGAGGGGGAGGAGGGGGAGGAGGAGGGGGAGGAGGAGGAGGAGGAGGGGGGAGGAGGAGGAGGAGGAGGAGGAGGAGGAGGAGAAGGAGGAGGAGGAGGGGGAGGGGGGAGGGGGAGGGGGAGGGGGGGGAGAGGGGGTTGAGGAGTTATGCTTTTGTCTGTCGGAGCGAGGTTTCCTTTCCCTTTGTCTGTAGCCAATTAAAAATTACCCGAATCTGCCGAAGGTAATAGGTTTTCCTTCTTTTAATCTACATGTGTGAGTATGTGGCTGCCTGTGCGTCTGTGTGGCTGCCTGTGTGCGCATATGTCTCTCTATGTGGCTGCCTGTATGTCTGTATCTGTCTCTATGTGTGCCTATCTGTGTCTGTCTGTCTTTATCCATATATACCTGCTTACCTTCACTTCCCATCACCATGATATCCACCTTTATATTTCATAAAACCCTAATGTCCATAGCATAAGAACCATCAACAAACAATTAAAACATATATATCTTTTCTTAAACAAACGACAATGAAATTTGCCGAAAACAAGGATCTCCCCGCTTAACATTTCATCAGTACTTTACAAAACTCTAAATTGGTTTCATGAAGACGAGTGGCCGTGAGTTTGGCAAGATTACATCATGAGAGCGGGTGTGGGGACGAGAATAACTTGTTCCAGGAAGAGAGGGAGAGGAAGAGGAAGAGGAAGAGGAAGAGGAAGGGGAAGAGGAGAGAGGGGGTGGATTAGGAGGATTAGGATGAGGTGGAAGAAAAGGAAGTCGAAGTAGAAGAAGAAGAAGAGGAGGAAGCTGAAGGAGAAGACGAGGTGGTGGTAGGAGTAGTAGTAGGAGGAAAAGGAGGGAGAGAAAAAGAAAATAAGATGAATTACAAAGGGAAGGGGGGGGGGAGGAAAAGTAGAAGAAGAAAGAAGAAGGAGAAGAAAGAAGGAGAAGAGGAAACAAAGAAAGAAAATAAGAATGATACAGAATAGGAGTAAAGGGAGGGTGAGGAGAAAAAGGAAAAAAAGCATAGGAGAGAAAATTAAAGAATAACCAGCGAAGGCCACGAGGCCGCACTCACTCGAAGGGCTTTCCGTCCTTGTACCACGTGATCTCCGGGTCGGGGCGGCCGACGGCGTGGCAGTTGAGGGTCGCCGGTTCGTTGCGCGGCACAAGTAGGTCCGTCGGGTGTTCCGTTATCTCGGGCGACCGATACTGTCCTGTAAGAGAAAGAGAACGAAAGGGCTCAGTTAAATATCCAACAATGTCTGTATACATGAATACGTAAACGTCAGCCTTTCGAGCACATGTCGGCATACATGACTTTTTACAAACATTCGTATACACATCAATGTACATGAATACGTACACGCCTCCCATTCACGCACACAGACGTCCGTGCACACAGGATTATTCCATTCCGCGCACACGTGTGATACCTGAGCGAAGGCCTTACACGCGCAATGAGATTATTGTGATAGCGACATGGGCGGACATTAAACAAACAGCATTACGTTACAAGTAATCCCCTAATGACAAGTGACACTGACGCGGCCGCACTGGCTGATGAGCTTAAGAGGCGCGCCCGGAGCACTGTGCATTACCGGGATGTGCCGTTGCCAGGCGCTCGCTCGCTTTACGTGATTACGAGTGAGATATGCATGATGCGCATTTGCAGACTCAACTATTAAATGTACACCTACATGCTGGCTTACCTGCGTATTTGAATAATACATTATATGTAAAAACACATAAATATATTATGACCATTGTGTTTATTATACTTTGTCACCTGCGAACTCATTCACTGTCGCACTCACACACTCACTCACTCATCTCCTCTCGCTGTCTCTCTCTCTCTCTCTCTCTCTCTCTCTCTCTCTCTCTCTCTCTCTCTCTCTCTCTCTCTCTCTCTCTCTCTCTCTCTCTCTCTCTCTCTCTCTCTATCTCTCTCTCTCTCTCTGCCGAAGCCGATCCTTCTCGCCAACATCC
>NC_061822.1:39064923-39084923 GCF_019202785.1 Penaeus chinensis | reverse complement strand
GTGTGTGTGTGTGTGTGTGTGTGTGTGTGTGTGTGTGTGTGTGTGTGTGTGTGTGTGTGTATGTGTGTGTGTATGTGTGTGTGTGCGTATGTATTTATGTGTGTCTATTATCGTGTCTATTCTGAGATGCGGATTTCTGTGTTACATATCATTCAGTCCGGCTCGGAAATGATGCTTGGAGACGTGGCGATTGCTTCAAAGTCACTGTTTACCATGATACGTATTCTATACCTCCCGGAAAAGGCGATACAGTGCTCACCGGAATGCCGCTCATTGTGTGTGTGTGTGAGTCGAAAATGAGTCACCCAGTAACACGAGAGACTGACGTAACGCGACACCTCTCGGCCGCGTCGCCTCCGTCACCTGGCGCCTCCGACCGGGCCGTCGCCACGTGCAAGAATCGCCGCTCATTCGTCCTCGAAATTGGCCTCGGCCGGAATGAGGGTCAAGCGCGCTTCTGGAAGGTTCTAGTAGCCTCGTCTTGTCCTCCTGGCGGTGCTCGTTCGGTGCTTCCGCCTTCCACATTACCTTTCTCGCACGAAACCCTTGTATCTCTCCTTCGCAAAGGTACATTCCCAATATCTATGTCCGCCAACACGCCCGCACACCATCACCTGCAGCCCCCCCCAACCCCCCTCCCGCCCACAGAGCCCCGTCCCCCCCCCCCATCCTCCGTCCAACCCCCCCCCCCCCACCCCAGCCTCTCCCAATCTACAATAAGCCTCTTCGCACCATTGTCTCTCTGCTCCCTCTCCCATGTCCTCCCCTGCCCTCTCCTCCCCCTGTCCTCCCCCTCTTCCCCAACCCTCCCCCTCCCCCCCCTCTTCCCCCGCCAAGCAATCCTAGATGTGGGCGTTGATTAGCCACTACAGAGATCACTCGAGTTCAATATTTAAGTCCCCTGTCCCACCCCTCTCCCCCCATCATCCCCTCTCCCCCTCTCCCCCTCTCTCCCTCTTTCCCTTTCTCTCCCCTTCGCGTCGAAAAGCTTTGATGTCTCCTTCCTAAAGCCTCATTATTTCCTCCTGTTCCATCCACTCTCTTCCATTGCTCGTGTCCCCCCCCCCAACTTCTCCCCCCCCCCGTTTTGTTCCCCTCCTTTCTCCACCCCTATTTTCCATCCCCCCAACCCCTGCCTTCCCCTCCCTCTCTCCTTCCCCTCTCCCTCCCCCTCCTCTTGTTTCCTCTTCATGCCCCATTCACATTCTCTTCCTCCTCTCTTCTCTCCCTTCACTTCCTTCATATCTACTCGAGTCCCTTACAAGAAGAAAAAAATCGATCGATATGTCCACATACAAAGAGACAGATAGACATTTAGACAACACAGAGACTGACACAGACAGATATAAAGACAGCCAGAGGAGACGGACATACAACAAATATTGTACATACATAAACAACAAGAACAACAATAATAAAAACAACTTATTAATAATGATATTCACAATAACAATAATATAATAATAATGATAGTAATAATATTGATGATGATGATAATAATAATAATAATAATAATAATAATAATAATAATAATAATAATAACAACAACAACAATAACAACAACAAAAATAATAATAATAATAATAATAATGATAATAATAATAATAATAATAATGATAATAATAATAATAATAATAATAATAATATGAGAAGAACAACAATCGTAATAATAATATTGACAACAACCCAACAATAACATTCAATATCAATAGCAACAATAACAGCAATATCTACATGAACAACAATGCTAACAATCGTATTATAGGCAAAAATAACAACACAAATATATCGAACAAATACTAAGTAATAGCAACAAATATTCCCACAATAAAAGACTCAAAGAAAACGAAAATCTTAACCACCTCATAAAGAAAACGGGAAGAGAGATAGAAAAAAAAATAATCATAAAGAAAAACACACGAAAAACGGTTTCGCTAAAATTCCACAAATCCGAGAATAAAGGAGAGAGAGATAAAACCAAAAAATGAAACAATAACAAAAGAAAAACAAAAAAAAAAAAAAAACAGACAGAAAAAGGAGAGAAAAAGTGAAAAAAACAAAATAAAGTAATCCCCCCTTCCTCTAAAAAAAGAGAGAAAGAGCGAAAGAGAAAAAGAAAGACTGAAAGGGGGGGAAAAAAGACGAAGAACGTGCTCCAAGCGGCTTTTATTTTTCCCCGTCGATAGAAAAGACGCGTTAAAACAATGGACAGAAGGACCGGGCGGGGGGGAGGGAGAGAGAGGAGGAGGAGGAGGAGGAGGAGGAGGAGGAGGAGGAGGAGGAGGAGGAGGAGGAGGAGGGGGAAAGAGGAGGAGGAGGAGGAGGAGGAGAGATAGGGAGGGGGAAAGAGGCGGAAGCGGAGGAGCAAGAGGAGGAGGAGGAGGAAGAAGAGAGGTAGGGAGAGGACGAGGGGGCTAGGGTGAGGAGGTAAGGAGGAGGGGAGAGAGCGAGAGCCCGATTGTTCTGCAGAAGAACAGAACACAAATATTAGACGTTCTTCACTGTGCGGGAACAGCTCGAGAGTGCTCTAACTGATGATGCCACAATGATTATCTCTCGTCGAGGATGTCCTGAGTGGGGGGGGGGGGAGAGGAAAGGAGGAGGAGGAGGAGGAGGAGGAGGAGGAGGAGGAGGAGGAGGAGGAGGAGGAGGAGGAGGAGGAGGAGGAGGAGGAGGAGGAGGAGGAGGAGAAGGAGGAGGAGGAAAAGGAGGAGGAGGAAAAGGAGGAGGAGGAAAGGAGGAGGAAAGGAGGAAGAGGAAAGGAGGATGAGGATGAGGAGGAAAGGAGGATGAGGATGAGGAGGAGGAGGAGGAAAAGGAGAAGGAAGAAGAGGTGGAGGAATAAAATGAAGAACTACAGCAGAAGGGGGAGGAGGAAGAGGAAGGGAAAGACGAGGTTGATATCAAGAAAGGTATGCATTTTGTATTCATATATATTTATTTTTTTGTAATTCGTGGCTTTGCGTAAACGTCTGTTTCTGTCGGTCTGTTTATCTCCTACACCCTTTTCTTTCTTTCTTTCTATCCTTCCTTCCTTCCTTCCTTCCTTCCTTCCCTCCTTCCTTCCTTCCCTCCTTCCTTCCCTCCCTCCCTCCTTCCCTCCCTCCCTCCCTCGTTCCCTCGTTCCCTCCCTCGTTCCCTCGTTCCCTCCCTCCCTCCCTCCCTCCCTCCCTCCCTCCCTCCCTCCCTCCCTCCCTCCCTCCCTCCCTGGCGAAGGATCGCCCCGTCGATCGGCCCCGCGAAGGGAGGCCGAGCGGGGAGGCCTTCATCAGCGAGGGGAAGTCATCAAGAAGACAATGATGGCTTTGACACGGCCCTCTGCTGACACTGCGCTGACGCTCTCTCATCATCCCCCCACCCCCAACATTACCCCCAACCCCGATGTTCTTCCCCTCCCCCCTCCCCCTCCTCTAACCTCCCCCTCACATGTAGCTGTTATCAGGAAGCTGTTTCGCTCATTAAGGGCGCTCTCTCTGCTATTTGTGGAATGGCGATTCGCTCTCGTCTTTTTTCATAAAACCAAAAAATGACAGGGCGATCGACTCGCTGATAAAAAAACGAGACAAGAAGGAAGAGAAAAGAAGACAATCCACGGAATTGGCGATAAAGATGAGAATCGAAGGAGAAGAAGAAGTAAAAAAGCGAGGAAAAATTTAGAAAGATAAACATCCCCCAACGACGAGACATAAAACGAGGCAAAAATGGAAGAAAATCCAAAAATCGTAAAGAGATCCTCGGAAATTTTAAACCACATCACATCGCCTCCTTCGACCGCCGAGTAGGTTGACAAGCCCTCGGCAAGAGCGCAGTGAAAGGGGGGAAGCGAGAGGGGAAGTGGGGAGGGGGGAGGGAGGGGGGGCGAGGACTCCCTCCAAACTTATTCCCCTTTTCCTCTCGACTCCTCTCCCCTCCCCCATTCTTCTCTCTCTCTCTCTCTCTCTCTCTCTCTCTCTCTCTCTCTCTCTCTCTCTCTCTCTCTCTCTCTCTCTCTCTCTCTCTCTCTTCACTTCCCTCCCGCTCTCCTAATCCCCCCCCCCTCCACTCCCCCCCCCCCCACCGCACGCCCTTCGCGCCCACGACATAATCCGCATTTCCACAGGCGTCAAGGCCCTCAGCGCCCCCACCACGACTAATGGCGTTTTAGCGTATCATTTCCAAGCGGAAGTTTGACAAGGTGACGGCGCCCGCGAACGACTGACACATGTAAAGCAGCGGATAACGCATGCGGACGCCCCTCGAACAGGTACCAGGTGACCTTCCTAAACACCGCCCGTCCCCGTCCCCTTTTCCTTCGCTCTCCTCGCTTCTCCTTTCCCCTCTCTCTACCATTTCCCTTGCTTCCGTCTCCCTCTCCGACTTCCTCCTTCCACCTCCTCTCGTATTTTCAGAATACCAGCCAAAAAATTATTATTTTCTTTTATTTATTTATCTATTAATTTATTTATTCATTGCACCTGGTGATTTCAGCTTGTGATTATTGGAAATTATTTATACACACGCCCTCCCTCCATGAAAAAAAACAAAAAAATATAGAATAACAAATATATTAAAATCGGACTCAGACTGAGAAGAATGAAAAAGAACAACAATCAAAGCAATACATAGAATATAAATGAAACAAAATTAAAAATAATACAAAATGAGAAGGAGAACAAGACTAAGACTCAGAATAAGAAGAAACAGAAAAAGAAGAAGAAAACAACAAGAACAAGCATACGATCAAGAAGAATAAGAATAAGAAAAAAAAGAAAACGAACAAGAAGAAGAAGAAGAAGAAGAAGAAGAAAACAAAGAAAAAGAAAAAGAAAAAGAAGAAGAAGAAGAAGAAGAAGAAGAAGAAAACGAAGAAGAAGAACAAGAATGAGAACTAGAACATTAAGAGAAAGAAAGGGCGAGGACGCCGCGGGTGGGCCTCTCGACCTGGCCTGCCCTCCGCGACCCAGCCGGCCACAAATCCCGTTCCAGCGTCCCTGATTCCAGTCGGGTCTATTGCTGATTTTCCTGCCGGTTCCCAGATCATAAAAATACTAAAAAAAAAGAAAAAAAAAAAGTCAAGATCCGAAGACAATCCGTTAGAGGGGGATGGAAGAGACAGAGAGGAAGGAGAATGAGGGGACGAAGGAAGTCGGAAGAACTTTTTTTTTTTGGTTTTCTTTGCCCAGTCTTCTTCTTTTTAACTGCATTTATTCTGTTTCATTTGCCGTCATTAGCGTTAGCATTAGTATTATTTTCTCTGTCCTCTCTTCTTCTCTTTGATTATATTTTATTCATTTCATTTCCTTTACCCTCATTATCATTAGTGTTAATACTAAACATAAACATTATTATTATAATGATAATTTTAATCATCATTATTATTATTATGATCATTATAATCATTATTATTATTATGATTATTATAATCATTATTATTATTATGATCATTATAATCATTATTATTATTATTATTATTATTAAACATCACCATTACCATTACCATTACCATCACTAGTATCATTATCATCATGTACATCATTATCATCACCAGCTATATGTATTTTATATGTATTTTTTATTATTCCCTTTCTTCCCTTCCCTTGGAACATAAAGTGACTCCAAACACAAGACGATGGGAGGGGGAGGTGGGGTCGAGGTGGGGGGGGGGGTGATGAAACCTCCCCTACCTACTTTTCTTAAGGAGCTTCCCCGCGCGCCCTCTGGATGGCTGCCAGGAAGCCTCAACGAAACAGCCCATTCGGAGACATAAAGCGCGTCTCCTTACGCTCCTCGCTGGTGTCTTCGCCGGAAAAGTGTGTCATAAATCCCGTTTGACACCCTTTGTTTGTGTCGCGCGCGGACGGTGGCGTCACGTGAAGGGGGGGTGGGATGGGGGGTGGGGTGGGGGGGCGACACTAAAAGGCGCGTTGGAGATTTTGCGCGCGGTTGGTCTCGCTGAGAAGCCGCTACTTCGGTTTCTCGCTCCGTCGCCTTTTATCAGTGTGTTTTCTATCTAACATTTATCTTTTACTGTCGTGACTCGTCTAAATTTTATTATAAGCATTATTTATCTATTCAGTTTCATAATTTATTGTGTGCTCTTATTCTTTATCATCAAATCTTTTATTATTTTTATTATCATGTCTTTCATCTAGATTTTATCTTTTCATGCCTTTCGTCTAAATTTTATGATCAGCATTATTTTTTTTTTTCTATTCTATCTTATACTTTATCGTGTGTTCTCTTTATTGAATTTCCATATTCTTTGTCTCTACTGCTCTCTCTGTATATGCTTCTCTGTTTGCCCACTTGTCTTGCACTCCTCTCCGTCTCCTATTTCTTTCCTGCTATATCTCCCGCGTTTTTCTCCTACTCCTCCACTTCCGTCGTGGGATTTTACCTTTACCTTCGCCCTCTCTCCACCCCCCTCCCCCCCTCCCTCCTTCCCTCCCTCCCCTTCCACTCCTTCCCTCCTTCCTCCCTCTCCTTCCCTCCCTCCCTCCCCTTCCACTCCTTCCTCCCTCTCCCTCCCTCCCTCCACGCCCTTCGTGTGGACGTGAGGTAAGTTATAAGGACAGACAGCTGGGTCCAGCGGCGCGGCTGTCACTCGGCCTATTGTTTCGTGCCCTCCTTCGCCAGCCAACGCCCAGGGAATCATTATGCCCCGTGCTCGCCTTAATAAAACACGCTCGCACCCACACGCACTTTCTCTCGCTCTCGCTCGCTCTCTCTGTCTGCCTCTCTCGGTCTTTCTCTCTCTCACTCTCGCTCTCTTGTCAGTCAACAATTTCATCATTCTGTCGATCTGTCTGTCTATCTCTCTCCCAGGTTTCAATTAGTTCTTTTCCCATTCCCAACTCACACAAACCACTATTATTGTTTTTTTTTTTTTTTTTTTTTTTTTTTTGTGCTGGGACTTCCAACCCAATTCATTATTCCAATCACTAATCAACTTAAAAAACATTCGGCGCTTGCAAATACAACTGCAGAAATAAAAGTCGCTACCCGAAAAAAAAAAATAAAACAGAAAAAGGGCTTAGTTATGTATATGCATACAAAGACACACATAATATATATATATATATATATATATATATATATATATATAGATAACACACAAACACACAAACTAATAACACACGCCACAGCACACACACAGACTGGATATTCGAATGTCCTTCATCATTTTGGGGAATCTCGCGTCCTCATTGCCGTCTTGTCAACAGTGATTACTTGCTTCTTTCAACATGCAAAGGTCAGCTGCGAGCAGACTGTCGCGCTGCTGTATCTGCGCCCGCCATCTTGGTATGAGAAAGATGAGCGGCCGGCTGTGTGCCACGACGCTGGCTTTTGCATCAACTGAACTCGCAACGTGCAAGCATTTATCATCTCAGCAGCATTACAAAGATAAAATGTTACCATGTTACCACAAATAAAAAATAAAACATAAAACCCCAAAAATAACCTACAGAGAAAAAGGGAAAGACCTATTGGAACTGATGTACGGGATGTCTCCCCCTGTTCATCCCTTCGACGAACAGGTGAGGAAGCGAGGTCAGCGGTTGGGTTACACGGGGACTGAAGTATGTGCGCGTCTTCCAGAGATCCCGTGGCGTGTGGAGGCCCGAAATACCGAACAGGGAAGAAGAGATGGCCGATAAGACATGTGGAAGCCAGGTCATCTATCACGCAGATTAGACAAAATGACAATGGCGATGGGAATGGTAATAAAAATCGAATTCAACAATAATAAGTATCACCGACAAATATCCGAATACAAAAACAAATGTGTAACAACCAAAAGCCAAAATACAGCGAGCATAACAAACGATATTTTCCTCTTCCTTAACAACTACCCAAGAATGCCACATAGGACATACAGGCATTATACCTGGACATTATGTGGTTTCTGTTGGCATGTCTTCTACCTGGAACAACCAACGCAGCAAACCACTACTTAACCCCCTAAAAGACCCTCTGCTTTCCTCCTACTACAGGATAGAGAGAGGGACGGCAGCAATAGCAGGTGGGGACAATACCTTTATCCTGCTCATGCCCCTGCTTATATTGGGGACAAGGCTTACGAGAAGCAGACAATAGAGGTTCATTCAGCAGCGAGAGAGAGAGAGAAACAGATACACGGACACACACACACACAGACACGCCCCCGTACACAGAGCCATCAATATTCTTCACCTGTCCATTGTCACTGCGGCCAAGGTGTGTAATCGATAACGCTACTGCCCCGCCGACCATTAAAGGCCGAAGCTTCCACGGAGGACAGAAAAAAGGAGAAGAAAGGGGCAAAGAAAGCCTTTTGTACTTCCGGGGTTTAGTGTGTTTGCCGAGAGGATCGCGACCTGTCCAGGCGCGGGAGGTGAATGCGGAGGCTATTGAAGGCGCTAGGATAATGCAATCGTAAAGGAGGGCTTTGTTAGATTGTAGGTCGTGTAGGAAGACGCGTCATATGTTGCTACTGATAAAAAAATGGGAAATAAATAATAAAACGTGTACTGTACAGACGCGCACACGTACCTAAATAATAAACATATATAATTAATCTCTCCCTTTCTCTATACACGATTTTGACTCGGTGTGCGTTGGAGTAGGGGCATGCAATATACGGCCATCCCCAGCCTGCGCCCTCCTCCCCCACGGCATCCCAATGGCATAATGAGGGGCCCGGTATGAATCGTGGCTCATCGGGGGAAATAAAACACGCGAACAAGGCTCGGCGGCCATTAATCACAGTCGACGCGAGATAATCCCAGTTTTAACGCTACACAATTTACCGTTTCTTCAGCTCGCCACCAGGGGGCCGGGACCCCACCGCGAGCGTCTCCAAATCTCGGACTGGCGGACGCAGCGATCGGCGACATCGGGGCTAATAATCGGGTGCGCCCGATTTCCAAACTCCTTTCCGTCTCTATCGCGGTTACGGTGAGCGCTATCAGGACAAAGGAGCCATTGTGTGCCGCCGCGTTGTTGTTAGTAGTGCTAATGTGGTGTTTGTGAATCTCGACTTTCAAGAGGGGCCCTAACGATGGTTTACAACTGATAGGGGATATTTTGAGTAAAAAAAAAAAAAAAACAATATGTATGTGTGTGTGTGTGTGTGTGTGTGTGTGTGTGTGTGTGTGTGTGTGTGTGTGTGTGTGTGTGTGTGTGTGTGTGTGTAAATGTATATATATGCAAATATGTATATATATATATATATATATATATATATAAATATAATACATAGATAGAGGACCTATTAATATATACTCCGTTTTCAATTACTTCAAATTATTTTACTTCGACTATAATCCTCCGTCGACTAATGCAACTGTTTAAGCCAACCGAAAAAAAAAACGTGATCCACGAAAAAAGGTCCGTTCGCGTAACGCCGGATTCATTTTCCTTTCCCGCGCGAACAAGATTTTCAAAACCGTCTCGGCCGCCACTCTAGATAATCATTCTGGCTGGCACACACACACACACACACACACACACACACACACACACACACACACACACACACACACACACACACACACACACACACACACACACACACACACACACACACACCTGGGTAACCTAGGGGGCCAGTATAAGCATAAAACCAGTCTATATGTAAATCTTCTGCCCCCTCCGAACGCCACCTGAGCGCGCACGCACAGACGAACGCGCCCACTCGCACGCACGCACGCACGCACGCACGCGCCCCTCCACCTTCCTTCCGCCCCCTCCTTCCTAGCTCTTAATCCTCTTGGGTCTGCCAGCTTCCCGAGAAGACGATATGGCGGCAGGGACTTACCCGGCGCGTCTTGATGGGGAAATCTGCCTATTAAGCTCCTTAATAGGACAATGGACGCGCTCAGATTTTGGAGGGATCGTAACGAGGTTTATTTAGTAAATGTCCTTCATCTCCACACCAATGCACTTACGTCAATGATGAGTCATTGTACAAACGTACATCATAATAACTGTAAATTACAGATCTGCTTCGAGACCATATCTCATATTATGTATCGTCATTAAAAAAAAAAAAAAAAAAAATCAATATAACAATAATCGCATAATAAATTACAAACAACGGCAAACTTACGTTTGTCTGTCTGTTTGTCTCTGTCTCTCATATAAAAATAAATAAATATATACATATATACATACATATACATATACACATGCATATTCACACACACACGCACACACACACACACACACACACACACACACACACACACACACACACACACACACACACACACACACATACACACACACATACACACACACACACACACATATGTATGTGCTTCATAGCTATCGACAATACAATCCACGGCAGCCACATCACTCTACGGACCTCCCTCCGCCGTGCCAGTGCCTCTCCTCTCTCCCCCTCTCCCTCCTCCCTCCTCCCTCCCCCCTCTCCCCCGCCACCGCACCTACGGATATTCGTTAGCGGGCATATTGGAAAATGTTTTAATCCAATCCCCCTCCCCCTCCCCCTCCCCCTTTCCCTCTCCCTCCCCATCCCTACCCCGCCCCCCACCCCCGGGCATCGCATCCGCCGTATGATTAAAACTTGCGAGCGCATTCCCTAACTTGCCGCCAACTCGGGCCCTCCCTCCGTCGCAGGCAGAATAAACCCCGCAAAGTTGGGCGATATTCCGAGTTCAATCCGAAGGCGCTGTCGTCGAGGTCGTCGTCGTCGTCGTCGTCATCGTATTGAGCGCTGATCGTCTTGAGTAGGGGGTAGAGGGAGGGGCAGGGGGGGGGAGGGGGAGGGTTTTAAATGGCTTATATTAGATGGTTTCGATCCTTTAGTGTCGGGGCGAGGGAGCCGATACCATCTCGGGGTCGCTATGTGAACAATGCTCTTTCTCTTGCTCACCCTCTTTTTCTTTTTCTTTACCTTACTCTTTATCTCTCCCTCTCTCTCCCTCCTTCTCCCTCTCCCTCTCCCTCTCCCTCTCCCTCCATCCTTTTCCCTCTCCCTCTCCCCTCTCCCCTCTCCCCTCTCCCCTCTCCCCTCTCCCTCTCCCTCCTTCCCCCTCCCTCCCTCCCTCCCTCTCTCTGAAGTTCATATGTTACCCTGATTTTTTTTTTTTCATTTTTTTTACGGCTAATACCTTTCTTCCCGCTCCCTCGGAGAAGGCGCTGAGAACATTGCCGTTGCCGAAAGTTTTCTGAAGAGTATCTACATTTTTATCGCGAGAGGGAGAGAGAGAAAAAAATATATATATACGGTACGCTTTGATAAGATCGTGTTCATGTTATTTCCGAAGCTGACTATACACGGAGCTGTGTTTGTAAGTTTGAGCGAGTTTGAATAGGCCATTCGCTCATTCGCTCGTTCTTTCTTTCTCTCTCTCTCTCTCTCTCTCTCTCTCTCTCTCTCTCTCTCTCTCTCTCTCTCTCTCTCTCTCTCTCTCTCTCTCTCTCTCTCTCTCTCTCTCTCTCTCTACATACATAATACACAAACATTATCTAGTATTATCTAGTTTTTTCCTATCTTTCTCTCTTATATCTTATTTTCCTTCACTCTCTTTTATCTCTCCCTCTCCCTCGCTCCTTCCCCACTCACGCCCGTCCTTCCCCAGGCGACGCCCCTCCAGTCGCGCAGAGGAAGGGAAGCCAGTCTTTCCTCCGCAGCGCTGACGAAGACCGACTTCATTCCTCCTCCCTCCCACGACGCCCGGACAATGATCCCGATTCGCGAACAATACGAATCTCTGGATTGGGCCGATTGGGTCGATTGGGCCGATTGGGCGCGGCGGGACAATCGAAAGGAAAACATCTCCGCCTTGTGAGATAAGCGGAGCCACCAAGGCGTCGAGAAGGATCCGCGAGGAGGAATCCAAACACCGGATGCTGGAGGGATCAGAAGGAGCATCTACAAAGGGAGTCTCGACGGGCGACGATCGGGAGATACGGGGTCGGGTCTCTTGCTCTCGTTCTCGTTCTCTCGTTCTCTCGTTCTCGTTCTCTCTCTTCTCTTCTCTTCCCTTCACCTCTTCTACTTCACTTTCTACCCCTCTATTCACCCTTTTTTATCCACTCCCTGTCTACAAACCACAGGCTCTACTCCCCCGCCCCCCCCCTCCCCCCGGATCGCCGCCGCCGTCATCTGCAGAATAAACCGTCGCGGCGCTGAGCCCGGGCGGCGCGGCGCGATAACATCGGCGGGCAGGTGCTGGTCCAGCGCGCGCCCGCACCTCGGCCACTATATTTAGCCGGGGTCGCCTTCCGTGCGCGCTGGGGTCGCTCGCGATGCTGGGGGCGGGGGAGGAGGGGCCTAATTGGTAGACGCGACGGCGAAGTATTGTGTTTAGGAGAAAAAGTTCAATCGGAAATGACTTGTGCACTTCCACTACTAGTGCAATGAGCGAGACGCCCCCAGGAAGCGGGAATGACCCTTCATTACATATCTGACCGAAAAGAGAGAAAAGAAAAGAGGAGAAAAAGTCCTTCTCCCTTTCTTAAACACACACATACATATCTACATATATATATATATATGTATATATATACATATATATATAAATATATATAAATATATATATAGATATAAATATATAAATATATATATAAATATATAAATAAATATATATATATATATATATATATATATATATATATGTAACATTCTTCACGCCCTCTACATTCCCCCTCTTCCCCTTATACGTGCGTGTACTACAATATGGTTTCGCCCCTCCACCCATGCAACCCCCCCTCCCGCCCCCGACGCAATCCATCTCCCGCGCTGAAGACACGTCTCCGGCAGGCCCGGTCACATCCATCAAGCGAAGTGTGACTGCTCGGAGCTCCGCCTGCCTCGTCCTCGGAGCCGCGTCCCTCACTCGGCACAATCGAGGCCATCTAGGGCGACGTAGGTGCCCCCTCGGCTTTTACGTCATCGTGTTAAGACGTTCTGGGGCATGTTCTCGAGAGGCGTCGAAGGGGCCACCCGATGGGCTTGTCCCCCTCCCCCCGCCCCCTCCCGGACCCGCCATCGCTCTACGAGTCCTGCATCCCCGGGCTCCTTACAAATTCCTCTCCTTCTTGGGTCCTCTGAGCACCGTGTAAACACCTCTTCCATCTCTATAGTTCAGCCTCTCCCTCTCCCTCCTCCCCTTTCCTTCCCTCCCTTCGCCATCCATCTACCTGCACAATGTGTCCCTTCAGCAGATTCTCCCACTTTCATCCATCTTCGACCACCTTCATCTGCGCGTTATCAGCCTCACACATCTCCCCGTAAGCAAGGTCATGGGCGCTTTATCGTGAGCCCCGACGCTTTATCTCGGGCTCGGTTTATAATTGTCTGCGCCCTTTTGTCTCTCGCGAGCCTGCAAAAGGAGTGCCATTGTTCTTTCCTTTATTTTTGCTCCGTTGCCATCTATATAATTCGCAACGGTGTAATTATGAACACAGGGTCTCATTTACGGTTCCCCTCGGGCAAAGCGAACCCCACGCGGCCATGGATAAATACACATAATAAGACGGTTCGCGATCCTATCTAAAGAAACGACAGGCCTTCCGTCAACCACAAACAAAATTCACACACCATGGGATCGTCCTCCACCGTCGGCCAGGGGATGGGAAACGGGAGAAAAACAACAGCTGAATGTCCTTCAATTCACTTCAAAAAGTAAGTACGCAAATATCCCTACCATAAAAATAAGCAAATATCCCCATCCACGAACTAACCATATAAGACAGATGCCTCTGTGTCATGTACCAAAAAAATGTCAAGTTTCGCTTCCTGACGGGCGTAAAGCTCAACGGCAGCCCGGAGAATGTACACAAGGTCAGGATGTTATAGCAGGTATTATCACCACCCAACCACACATCACCATAACTTACGGCGCTCACCACAGCCTCCCCACCTGCCGCCTGCACATCACAACAAGCCTTCGCCGGGCTCACAACACGCCCCGCGACAGCTGCCGACCCGACGAAAGCCTCGCGGTTGCTCAGCTCAACAGACGCATCAACGGACATCAACAGACACATCAACGGCCGATTCCAGACGCCCCCAAGCGAGAGGCGAGACGGCGGACGTTCACGGGGACAGACGGCGGACGTTCACGGGGACAGACGTCGAGTGACGCGTCCGACGAAAACATGTCAGCGGGAGGAGGAGAGGAGGAGGAAGAAATAAAGAAAATGGGGAAAAGAGAGCTAAGGGAGAAAGGGATGAGGGACGAGGAGGAGGATAATGGGGCAATAATGGTAACAGCAGCGAAAACAAAAAGAATGATTGATGATGATGGTGGCAGATAATGCTAATGGCAGAAACCATAACCATTACTACTAACAGTAATGGGAATAATAATATTAACAGCAGTAGTAAACAGCAACAACACGAATTATAACCACGCAAATAAACGAACAAGACGAGGAAAAAAATGCGCGAAAAGTAAAGTGGTAACGTGATGCAGGCCAACCTAGGTCAGTGAGGGGCACGTGAGGGTCGCCAATCCGGTATTGGAAATGCAATCGGATGACATACTGGCCGACTTGCAAATTGCACGAAAGAAGTGAAATATAAACATGGGATAAACTGATACTCAAAACCGCAATCAATAAACTCTGAACTGCAGCAGGCATCATCGCACGCACACAAACACGCAAAGCAAGCGTCATTTATTACCTCACTTTCCTTCTCCCAAAATCAAATTCCCTCCAAAATATGCAGAAGAATGGGAAACGGGGGGGAAATAAAGAGTATATTGAAAGCAAACAAAACCTCAGCGTCAGTCGAGAGAAACGCATCGAAATTCATGTCCAGAAAGACAGTCAGATTGCGGTCTCTCTTTCTCTTTCCTTTATTTCTCTCTCTCTCTCTCTCTCTCTCTCTCTCTCTCTCTCTCTCTCTCTCTCTCTCTCTCTCTCTCTCTCTCTCTCTCTCTCTCTCTCTCTCTCTCTCTCTCTTTCTCTCTTTCTTTCTCTCTCTTTCTTTCTCTCTCTTTCTTTCTCTCTCTCTCATTCTCACTTCTTCTTTCTTCTTTCTTCTTTCCTAAAACGGGAAAATCAGACACAATAAAACGACTGCCATTAATGGTGCTAAAACTCGAACATTCCCTCGATTTTTCCTTCTCTTTTATGGTTTTTAATTCCTGGTCGAGATATAAAACAACGCTTTAGGAGATCAAAGCAGACTCTATTTGCACTTCTTTTTATCACCTGTTTGAGGGGGGGGGGGGGGTAATAACGGACATTAATAAAAAAATAAATCCCTCAAAGCATCTTTTTGCAAATGACCGACGAAGAAAAATAAGGAAAATACAAAATACTGCGATAAAATACGTAATAAATGGGTAGAGTCAGTAGCGAAAGAGAAGGTAAGGAGGGAGGAAGGAGGGAAGAAGGAGAGAGAGAGAGAGAGAGAGAGAGAGAGAGAGAGAGAGAGAGAGAGAGAGAGAGAGAGAGAGAGAGAGAGAGAGAGAGAGAGAGAGAGGAAGGAGGGAGGAAGGAGGGAGGAAGGAGGGAGGAAGGAGGGAGGAAGGAGGGAGGAAGGAGGGAGGAAGGGGGGAGGTGGATAAGGAGGGAGAAAGAAGGGGGTGCGGTGGAACTACTATGGCTTGCCCTCACTAACATAAATGAACTAACCGCAAAACTCCTTTCCACCCCTCCCCCTCTCCCCCTTAGGGCTACGGAGTTCACACACCGGGGTCAAAACATTACCGGAGTCCTTTCACCCTACTGATAAATTCTTGTTTCTCTGTCTGTCTGTCCGTCCGTTTCTCTCTCACTCGCTCTCTCTCTCTCTCTCTCTCTCTCTCTCTCTCTCTCTCTCTCTCTCTCTCTCTCTCTCTCTCTCTCTCTCTCTCTCCCTCCCCCTTTACGTTCTATGGATAACCAAAAGAAAAACTACGAAATACATTTTCCAAAAATCTTCCCCCATCCTCAATCCCCCGTAACCATCAAAAGCATAGGCCTACCACCAACGCTTCGACGTAATTAACTCCCTTACCAGCAATCCAGTCCCCCAAAATGTTCAAATGACCCCTCTAATTCAAAATCGCCCCTTCACCCTCAAAAATCAACAACCACCCCTCTCTCACCCCCCCTACCCCCCCTCCAAGAAAAAACGTAGACCTACCCCCCACCTCCTCCTCCCATTAAAAGTGTTGCGTCATCCCCCCCACCCCCCCCGACCCGACCGGCCTCGCACAAACACGGTAATTGTTCTTGGGTTTAAAGCGACCATTTCCCCGTAATTAGCGATGTCCCTCTTTCGTCGCCTGCCCTCTTAACGGAGACGCCACACACCTCTTAGAGCAAGGGGAAGAAAAAGTTAGGGTAAGAAAAAAAAAAAAAAAAAAAAGAAAAAAAAAAGAAGAAAAAAAGGACCTATTGTCAGAATGGTGTTCGTCTCTGGCATTTTTGGTATGCCAGCCGCAATCATTACCGCGATGGGAATGGCATAGTTTCCCGCTGTACAAAGAGTCTTCACAATAAAGAAAGAAGGTAATAATAATAATAATAATAATAACAATAATAATAAAAATAATAACAACAGCAACACCATTATTACTAACAATAGCAACATTGCTGATGACACTGCTACTACCACTAATAATAGTAACAATAACAGTGATAATAGTAGTAGAAGTACTCGCCGCAGCAGAAATAATATAAGTAAAAGAAGGAATAGATGCAGAAGTAGTAGTAGTAGTAGAAATATTAGCAGAAGTAGAAGTAGTAGTAGTAGTAGAAATATTAGCAGAAGTAGAAGTAGCAGTAGTAGTAGAAATATTAGCAGCAGTAGAAGTAGCAGTAGTAGTAGAAATAATAGCAAAGTAGAAGTAGCAGTAGTAGTATAAATATTAGCAGAAGTAGCAGTAGTAGCAGTAGTTGGCCCATTAAACACACAAAACACCTGTAGCGCCGATCCCGAGTCCCGCCAGCGCCTGCGTCGGGCTGGAAATGCGACCGAGAGGCACAGGACACGACGGACACGCGCGGGGAACCGAATCAAATTTGGGGATGGAGAGAGTGTGACAGAAAGATTTTCATCCGTTGTTTCTTTTTCATTTCTTACTTTCTTTTTCTCCTTGCTCTCCCCCTCCTACTGGTCTTTCTTTCTCTTTTTCGTATTCTATCTCGTTACTTTTTTTTTTTATTCACTTTCGTGTGCTTTGTTCTTTCATTCATCACTTAAATAGATATTTTTCTCTCTATCAAAAATAGATAGATAGATAGATAAAACCATAAGAAAAAAATATACGGATAGATAAATAGATAAATAAAAAATAGGTAGATAGATTGATAAAACAAACAGATAAGCAAAGACAGAGAGATAGGCAAAGACTAAGACATAAACAGATAGGAAGATAGACAGACAGAGAGAGATAGACAAAGACTAATATGTAGACAGAAAGCACAAGTGAAAAAAAAAACGGGGAATGCAACGACCAGTAAGAGAACATGGGCAGGGGCAGGGGCAGGGACAGGGGCAGGGGGGGGGGGATGCCATGTTGTGTACAGAGTCTATCGGTTCTTGCAAAGATGGGGTAGGGGGTATGGAACGGGTGGGGGGAAGGGGGAGTATCGGGTATTGGACACACTGCGTTTCAAAGTCCCCTTTACACTCTATTTTCCAACTTTTTTTTTATCTCTCTCTTTCTCACAATCCCCCGTTTTAGTTTTTTTTTTTTTTTTTTTTTTTTTTTTTAATTCACAGCAAAAATAAAGTTTGCTTGCATGTTTCCGTCACTTTTTAATTTGTTTTTATTCAACACTTTGTTTCGCTCTTTATATACCTCTCCCTTTTTTTATTTAACGGAGCTAAATATTCAGCACAGCGAATTCAGCCGCCAAAAACGAGGAAAGTTTACAACACCTTTTTGGTTTACAGACGATATTGCGGCAACCGATCCTCTCCCCCCCCCCTTTCCCCTTCTCCCTCCTTCCCCCTCTCATCCTCGTTCTCAGTTTCTCCCTCTCCCCTCCCTACCTTTCCTCCATTCCCCCCCTTCTTTTTCCCTTTATTTCTCACCTTCCGATAGTTTCTAATTTCCCCCTTTCCTCTCCCCCCCCTTTCCTACCTTCTTCCCCTTCCTCTCTCTCCCCTCTTCCCCTTCACTCCCTCTTCCCTCCTTCCCCTCTTCCAATTCCCCCTCCCTGCCCTCCCCTCTCTACCTTTTCCCCTCCTTCCCCTCTCCCCCACTCCAAAGTACCGGCGAAATACGAACTGAATATCGCGGATCAGTCAATTAATTACTGCCGCACAAACTTTGGCTGACGGGCGACTGTGCTCGCTCTGCCCCCCCCCCCCCTCCCCCAGTCCGTGCGAAACGGGGGTTTAAATGTGTGTGTGAGACAGAGGGAATAGGATAGAGATAGAGAGATAGAGAGATAGATAGGTAGGTAGATAGAAAGATATGAGAGAAAGAGAGGGGGAAGGAGGTGGGGGGAAAGAGAGAAAGAGAAAGATAGGGCGAGGGGGGGAGGGAGAGAGGGAGAGAGGGAGGGAGGGAGGGAGGGAGGGAGGGAGGGAGGGAGGGAGGGAGGGAGGGAGGGAGGGAGAGGGAGAGGGAGAGAGAGAGAGAGAGAGAGAGAGAGAGAGAGAGAGAGAGAGAGAGAGAGAGATAGAGAGAGAGAGAGAGTGAATAGTGAACCCCTTCCCCTCCCATCTCTCTCTTCCCCTTCCCCCCTTTCCCCCTACCTCTCACCTTCCCCCTACCTCTCACCCCCACCCCCTCCCCCTCCACCAAAGAGAAGGAAACACAGCAAGGAAATAGCAGTATTATTTTCAATCTCCCGCGGGCGCCCTGTCTAGCGGCGACACTCAAGCAGCCGCCGCCTGCCAGCATTCCTTGGCGGGTGCCGGCGACAGTGCCAATGTCCTGACACTCAACGACTTCCTCGAGTGCCGCCGCTAGCCTTCCCGAAGTCGTCGCGTTCATTATCCCTTCGTCCGCCTTGCGCTCGAGGGGAAAGCCGGGATGACATCGCTCGCATTCTTGGTCGCTAACGGTTTCCCCTTTTTGTCTATTTCCATTTTCCCTTGGTTCTCTCTTTTTGTGTCGGGGGAGGGGGGAGGGGAGAAGGGAGGGGAGGGGAGGGGAGGGGAGGGGAGGGGAGGGGAGGGGAGGGGAGGGGAGGGGGAGAGGGGAGGGGGAATGGGAGGGGAGGGGGAAGGAGGATAAGGTGTGGTGTAGGAGAGGGGAGAAGGACATGGGGAGGGGGTTGTTAATTGCTTTAAAAAAAAGTGTGAGTGAAGCGATTTTACGAAAGAGGATGCAGAGTGATGGAAATATCGTAAGAAAGTATTGGGGTTTCTCAAGACAGCTGCGGTATAAATGGGAGGCGGGTCCTCGTCCTCTTTTTTCCCCTTCCACTTCCCTACACGTTTCTCTCTTTCACTCTTCTTCCTCTTTTCTCCCCATCCCTCTCTCTCTCTCTCCCCTTCTCTTCCCTCATCCTCGATTTTACTTCACCCATCCTTCACTTCCCCCCCCCCCCTTCTCCTTATCCTTCCCCTCCGCATCTCTCCCTCCCAGTTCCCTCCCTCTCCCTCTCCTCCCCACCCATTCCCCGCCTCATCCTCCCCCTTCCCAGCCTCCCCCTCTCCTCTCCTCCCTCCTCCCTCCTCCCTCCCCTCCTCCCCGCAGCCTCCTCTGACCAGTCTCCCGATCAACACATCACCTGGTGACTCATCCGTTTTCTCATTGTTATTCAACTCGCGTCTCACCTCTCTTTGTGGGGCACCGTGGCTCATCATGCGCTAATCACGGACCTGGTTGGTGAATGAGTCGTGAATCATATGCAGCTTAATACTCTCTCTCTCTCTCTCTCTCTCTCTCTCTCTCTCTCTCTCTCTCTCTCTCTCTCTCTCTCTCTCTCTCTCTCTCTCTCTCTCTCTCTCTCTCGCCCTCTCTAACGAAAATTAAATACATTTACAAATAAGCCACACACTCGTAAAATGAAAGGTATAAATAACTCTGGGTGTACCTTGTGGAGCTGTAACAGCAATCCTGTACATGCAATAGCTAATTGTCTTCAGCTCCTCTCCAGGGCCA
>NC_061822.1:39057423-39059923 GCF_019202785.1 Penaeus chinensis | reverse complement strand
CACCAATGTCATATTAACCTTCCTTACTAACGGAGTACTTCCCCTCCCCTCCCTTCCCCCTCTCCACCCCCATGCGGACGCGCCTGGCTCGCTCCACCTCACCCTTCCACCTCGGCTCCCTGCCTGGGTTTGGGCACGCTTGATCGAGTTACTTGAGGGTACGTCAAGGAAGCCTCACTCTGCCCCTCGTCTCCGCTCCCGATGGCCCGTCTCCGAGGTGTCTTCGTACAGCTTCGCCGTCAGCGAGGACGCTGTCTTTCGTCTTCTGTGCCATGTTTAAAATAAATATTGAGCGTGTGATATTTCTTTGGACCAAGATAAGGCTAGAGGACAGAAGTATTAAAGAAACAACCCAGCAAACGCGCACAGACGGCGACAAAAACACAAAGCACTTGCCAACCGCTCACAACGGCCTTTCTCTCCGTGCATTAAGCAGCCGTGAAGCGCCGGCAGCCGGTCGCACATCACACGCGACGACGGACGCGGATGCCAGGCAGTTCACGCCGCGGTGCCACGGTGCCATGCGCCCCTCGGGAGACGGACAGTCCTGCTTTGTTATCTCCAACCCGCCTTACGCATGACTGGCAGACTCTGAACGGCCGCCGACACATCGCTGACAACAGCTGACGAGTGCTGACAAGAAAAAGAGGCGTGGGGGAGGGGGAGGCGCTAACACCCTGGAAGTCAACACACCTCAGGAGACAATAAGCTTTATTCTTCTATTATCCTGGGAGGGGGGAGGGGAGCGAGCAAGGAGGAGGGAGAGCTTCTGGGGGCTTCTTCTTAGCCATAAACACCGCCAACGCGATGCTGAATGTTCTCTCTCACCTTCACAACAAAGTGTCAAGACCTTCACCATCAGGGACCCCTCTCCACCCCCTCACGCCCCTCCGTGCCCCCTACAATGGCGCCATCCCCCTCCCCCTTCCCTTCCCCTCCCCCTCATAACGCAGCCATGGGGCGAGCGCGCACATCAGTTGGTTTAGGTTTTATGGATCAAACCCCAATGATTTTTACGATTATAGCGGGCCTTATAAAGGTGGACCTTATAATAGTTGGTCGGCAGTGCTGGACCATAGAGTACACCGCGGTTTTTACGGTCCTCGCCTCCGCTGGTCTTTCGGAGCGCTTTCGGCCGGCCGTTCAGCGCCCGAAGGGTCGCTCGCCAAATGCACGCGGCCTAAGGGAGGCGCCCTAAAGGAGGAAACAGCTCTCGCGCGCGCGCACGCCTAACTACTCGTCTCTCTACAAAGGAATA
The DNA here is from genome assembly GCF_019202785.1 of Penaeus chinensis. Taxonomy (NCBI): domain Eukaryota; kingdom Metazoa; phylum Arthropoda; class Malacostraca; order Decapoda; family Penaeidae; genus Penaeus; species Penaeus chinensis. The sequence continues at coordinate 39,058,665 of NC_061822.1, read as the reverse complement.
AAGACAGATAAGAAAGAACCCCAACTCACTCACTCACTCACTCACTCACTCACTCACTCACTCACTCTCTCACTCTCTCACTCTCTCACTCTCTCACTCTCTCACTCTCTCACTGACTGACTGACTGACTGACTGACTGACTGACTGACTGACTGACTGACTGACTGACTGACTGACTGACTGACTGACTGACTGACTGACTGACTGACTGACTGACTGACTGACTGACTGACTGACTGACTGACTGACTGACTGACTGACTGACTGACTGACTGACTGACTGACTGACTCTCTCTCTCTCTCTCTCTCTCTCTCTCTCTCTCTCTCTCTCTCTCTCTCTCTCACTCACTCACTCACTCACTCACTCACTCACTCACTCACTCACACACACACACACACACACAAACGAGTTGTCTCAGAGCAACAGCAAGGCAATAATGAATCCGGTGTCTACTGCATTTAAGGGCTCGGAGCTAGAATTAAAAGGGTTTTCATCCGAGATTAAGGATAGAGTTAGGGAGGAACGAGCTGCGGCCGGGGTCGTTTAAGGGCACGACACAATCGCCTCCCTCCCCCCACCCCCACCCCCTCCCCCTCCTCCTCCTCCTCCTCCTCCCACCCGAGGCAGAGAGCACGCCTAGGGTAGTGTTCTTTAATCGCATTAATCTCTCTCTCTCTCTCTCTCTCTCTCTCTCTCTCTCTCTCTCTCTCTCTCTCTCGCTCTCGCTCTCGCTCTCGCTCTCGCTCTCGCTCTCGCTCTCGCTCTCGCTCTTGCTCTCGCTCTTTCTCTCGCTCTCTCTCTCTCTCTCTCTCTCTCTCTCTCTCTCTCTCTCTCTCTCTCTCTCTCTCTCTCTCTCTCTCTCTCTCTCTCTCTCTCTCTCCCTCCCTCCCTCTCATCCTTTCCTAATTCTCATCTTCTTTGTATTTCATTTTGCAGGTTGCTCTCCCAATACACGGGTGGATCCCTAGCAACAACAACAGCCATTCAACAACAAACAACAAAATCGATGACTCAGCATGTACCGGCCTATACCCTTCCGCCCATCTGCCTTCCAGCACGCCCCTCGGGACCCGCCGCCCGCATCACTCGCCGCCTCAGCTTGCAACTGCAGAAGGAGAAGGTCGTCGCTTCCTGCAGGAATTCGGAGCCGCCTCCCGCTTCCCTATATGTAATTCCGCCGTCGTTTGGGAGACCAGGCACGTCACAAACCGCGCCAGAGCCTCTCCTCCGGGCCGCGGGTT
>NC_061822.1:39044923-39047423 GCF_019202785.1 Penaeus chinensis | reverse complement strand
CACACACACACACACACACACACACACACACACACACACACACACACACTTGGTGAAAGATTTCAAAAAATGTATGTATGTATGTATGTTATATATATATATATTTTATAAATTTCTCGAAATTTTTTACCAAGTAAACAAACAAAAAGTTGAGCCTTGCCTTTGCAAACTCTTTCCTTGGCACACTGTCATCCTTCGCACGGCACTCTTTGTGTATTGTCAATCAATAGCGATGGCCTCGCTCGGCGCCCGTGCCAGTGCCACAAAGAACGCAGAGAAATAACATTTCTCGGCGGCGCTCTCGTGGCAGTCCGCGGCCGGCGACGCACTCGCCGCATTAGGTAATTGCCCCCCCCCCCCCCCGCCCCCTTCTCCGCCCTACGGTCAGCCCGCCCCCTACTGCTGGTAATTTGCAACATGGCCGCAAACTAATTAATTAACTTGCTACCCGACACCTCGGCCGGCCTGCCACCCTTGCGCCCGCACCTTGGCGTCGGGGTCACGCCCACTCGGCTCCCCCGCGGTCCCTGCCGACGCGGCTGCCCACATCTGCCCCTCTTGTATGGGCCTGTCTACTGTCTATCTGCTTGGCCAAAAGGTCTGCCTGTCTGTCCGTTAGTCAGTCTTTGTGTCTGTTTGTGTCTGTATGTCTGTCTAACTGTCTGTCGGTCGAAACGGTCTGCCTGCTAGCTCGCCTGACTGCCTGCGTGTGTCTGGCTGTGTCTATTTGTCTATCCACATATCCTCACCTCTGCCTGTCTGTGTCTATTTGTCTATCCACATATCCTCACCTCTGCCTGTCTGTCTACCATCAATCCATCTGGCTCCACCCCCCCCCTCCTCTCCCTTCCCCCCCGGCCCGATGCATTAGCCCAAGGACCCCCCGCCCCCGAAATTTTTACGCCCCTTTTAATCACCCAGCACGAAATAAGCTGTACGCCACATGCAAAAATTGAAATAAGGTGTTTGCAGTTTGAGTCATAACAGCTGCACAGTGATTATACAAATGCCTATCAAGCTTGCAGCGAGCACTGAGGTCTTCCCTCCGTAAAAAAGAAAAACAAAATCACAATATCACACCGTTTACAAGGCAAACGAAAAACGGGTTTATAAAAGACACCTTCATTATTCACGACCTCGGGGCCTGATGCATAATTAAGCGTTGCGGGGAAAAGGTGTCGTAATGCAAACCCTTAAATGTTGAATCTGCTTCCTTTTGGGCCCGCTGTGGAAACGCAAAGGTCTTTGGGGGGGGGAAAAGGGGGAATATTTTATGGCACGTAATTAATCAATTTGACCCCCTCCTCCTCTTTATTACTCTCTTTTTCCTTCTTCCTTCCTTCCTTCCTTCCTTCTTTTATTTTTTTTTTTTTTTTCCCCCCCTCCCCTCTTTCTTCACCTCTCCTTCTCACTGGATTTGGAGTGGTGAGTTTTTGGGGTGAGTGAGGGGAGTGATGTGAGTGAGAGAGAGAGAGAAAAGAGAGGGGAGAGAGAGAGAAGAGAGGAGGAGAAGGAGAGAGAGAGAGAGAGAGAGAGATAAAAAAATGAGAGAAGAGGGGTGGCACTCCGAGGTTTTCAGAGAAAACGGTGGCACTCCGGGAATCCCGAATAACTTTGCACCGTCCAAGCAAGAGCGCCAAGCTGCACCAGCACTGGCACACGCTGACATATTTACAACAGATTAAGAGTCAGTGTCAAGAGTCAAGAGTCAAGAGAACAGCGGATCCGAGATGGGGGGGGGATGGGGGCTTGTGGGTGGGTGGGGAGGAGAGAGGCCCCAGATGAGGAGGGTGCCCTTCCCGCCCCCTCCTCCTCCCCCTCTTCCCACCCCCTCTTCCTTCCCCTTTCCCGCCCTCTCTGCCTCCCCCTACCCGTCCTTCCCTCATACCACGTCGCGTTTATGCTAAACACGAGAAAATTTGTTGGGAATATTTTTAACACCATCTGCATGCCTCATGGTCGATTAAAAATGACTTAGCACCCGCTGCTTGATACCAACCTTATCTTGGCACGTCGCCTTCTTCCTCCTCCTCCTCCTCCTCCTCCTCCTCCTCCTCCTCCTCCTCCTCCTCCTCCTCCTCCTCCTCCTCCTCCTCCTCCTCCTCCTCCTCCTCCTCCCTCCCCCCCCCCTCCTCCTCCTCCCCCCTTCTTCCTCCTCCCCCCTTCTTCCTCCTTGCTTTCCTACTCCCCACTTCCCCTTCCCCTTCCCCTCCCTTCTACCCTCCCCCGTATCCCTACCCCAACCACTCACTTCCCCTTCCCTCTCCCCCCTCTAGCTCTTTTACTTCCTTCCCCCCTCTCCCTCTCCCCCTTCCCTCCTCCCCCCTCTCTCCCTCTCTCTAATTCCCCCCTTTCCCCCCTTCCCCCCCCCTCTCCCTTTCTTCGCCTCCCACTCACTTCCGGAAACATGAAACGCGTCAAGTACAATAAATCCTAAAAGCGACATGTCCGAACCTTTTACCCAAGCAAACGTCTTTGTGCGGGTTATAATTAGACATGA
>NC_061822.1:39037423-39039923 GCF_019202785.1 Penaeus chinensis | reverse complement strand
TGATTTATTTTTCTTAAAGCAAGATACGAAAGCATAATCCCCCTCCCCCCGACCCCCGTGCTGATGACACTCCCATGCGAGAGGAGAGGCGAGAGGCGAGCCAAGACCCACGACCCCAAGCCTGGTGACCTAAGGCAGGCGAAAGCGGGTCAAAGGTCACCTTCTCGCTCCGTGTCGACCTCGGAGGGCCCGCGTCAACCCGGCGCTGTCGCTGAGCCTCAGTTTCTAACAAGATGATGGACTCGCGAGCCGCGCAAGAGCAGGGCCGTGTTGTGACGCGGGAGACACACACGTCGCCGAGTGCCTGTCGGGCTCATCTCGACGACACAGCGAGTGGCAGCTGCTCTGCACTCTGCTCGACAGCCAAGGCCCTTTCGCCAGAAGTTGGGATGCAGTGCGCGTGTAACAGTGTTAAGGGAGAGGATATGATAGAAACATGATATCAGATTTATTATTGTTTATAATGAAACAAACACGTACATGCATATATATACATACATATTCATATACATACAGAGAGAGAGAGAGAGAGAGAGAGAGAGAGAGAGAGAGAGAGAGAGAGAGAGAGAGAGAGAGAGAGAGAGAGAGAGAGAGAGAGAGAGAGAGAGAGAGAGAGAGAGGACGAGAAAAAGAAAGAGACAAATAGAAAGAGAGATCCCATCGTACAAAAACAGCGGGATTTCAGTAGGAACACCGAAGCACCAGTTCGTTCCGACCTGCGAACATCCTGCCTGACTTGACGGGACTACCACGAAAATCACGTTACAGCCTGCATTTGGGACCTGCCTGCCGATACAGTAAATGTCAAGCGTACTGGCCAGAGCAGGTTAGTTGTTGACTCGTGCTGCTAATGCCAGGCTACGTATCGAACTCCGATATGTACTACGGAAAGAGACATCGAGGTTGTTGAGGAAAAAGTCAACGTTGTAGCCGTCAGGATTGTCAGCTCGAGTAATAAATTCAAATGGAAAGGTTACTGTTTTCTCTCTTTCAATTTCGTCTTACACAAACACTCACGCCAAAGTGGGTCCCACTACCTCACTGTCTCATTACCCTCACTTCGCTCACCCTCATGAGGTCACATGCAGTTCCCTCTCTCCTCTCCGCTTCCCCCCTCTCTTTCCTCCCCCCCTTCACCCCACTCTCCTTCCTCCTCCCCTCACTGCCGGATGCGAACAAGGGAAATACACACAGCGAGGGGACGAGCCACGTGTTGAGGTCACATGGGTTCAAAAACAAGGTCACGCCACGGCACAAAGGGGTCGCCCCACGCGGGCCGTAATGAGTGCAAACAGCTGGCCCATGATACAGTCATTAGAGGGGGCGAAGCGGGGTCTTGTGGCGGCCCGGTGCGAGGTCCAGCGGCTATCGGCTCGAGGTGCACTAGTGCCTCAGCTCGCCCCTTGCCCACGGAACAAAGGCGCCCAGGCTTACCAGCGACCGAGATGTACGGGACATTACAAGGGGACCTTCTCTTACTTGCCTCTTAAGATGTATGGACAGTCGCCCTCATTTCAAATGGATTAGAGTCGCGTTCATGAATTCATTTTCCTGACATCGCTGTTGCCCGGGCATCTGGGTGATATGAATCAATTAGCGTAACTTAAGATGATTCACTTGCCAAATAAAGGATATTCCCGAGAGAGAAGGAGGAGGATAAAGGGAGAGGATCCCAAGATAGGATAAATAGGGATTAGTCAAGGATGTTAAGGATACGGGAAGGTGAGGATAGGTCACTTATACGCTTACCCCTCCCCCTCTCCCCCTTCCTCTCACAAGAGGGCAGTGAGGAAGTCGCACTCAAGACATGTCAAACATCCTTCTGGTCAGGTCCTTTTGTGGGGGGCGGGGGGGGGGGTTAAGAAGTGACAGAAGAGGGGGGGAGGAGAGAAGTGGAGCGGCAGAAGAGGGGAGGGGGAGGAAGGGAGGGAGGGGAGTGGACGGGCTGAGAGAGGACGTCTTGTAGTAAACACTCGTGGGTAACAAACATTCAAGGCACTCCACACGTTCACTCATCATTCATTCTCGCGTTGATTCACTCACGCACTTACTCACTCACTCACTCACTTACTCACTCACTCACTCACTCACTCACTCACTCACTCACTCACTCACTCACTCACTCACTCACTCACTCACTCACTCACTTCCCAACAACATCCCTCCTCCTTTCCCTCCTTTCCTTTCTCTATGATTTTCCTTCCCAATCCCAGTCTCTCTCTCTCTCTCTCTTTCGCTAATCAGTGCGTATCTTTTCATTCTCTCTCTCTCTGTCTCATTACCTCATACATATTCAGGGATGAAGCCATTTCTTCCCGTGACTCCCCTCGTCGTGTAGACAAAGCCTTGAGGAAAGACCTTCGCCTCTAAGACTACATACATTCAAGGAGCAATTACCTGTAATTAGCGAAGAGGATCCATTAGGCCTGACACACATGGCCGACTCGTCAGGTGATGATCATTACAATTTGCGCTCGTTCCTCCTTTGTCTCTTGGGTTT
>NC_061822.1:39033179-39037323 GCF_019202785.1 Penaeus chinensis | reverse complement strand
CCAGCCCCCTCTCCCCTTCCCCTCCACTGAGCTCCTTTCCCTGCCCCCACCCCTTCCTTCATCCTCAATTCCCCTCTGACTTTAGCCTTCGCCTTTTCGGTTTCATTTTTCTTTCTTTTTATATCATATTTTTTTTCCTCTTTTCTTTGTGCTTACTTCGGCTGAAACGGCATCTTCTACATCGACTCCTACATGAATCTGATCCTATATAAGGCTATCTTATCGCAGGACGAACAGCATGGAAAGGACAACGAAAACGAAGGAAGAAAGAAGAAACTGAGAAGGAGGAGGAGGAGGAGGAGGAGGTGGAAGAGGAGGGCCTGAAGACGTCTTCTAGATGACGGAATCTCGGTTCTCGTCAGGCTTGTTTGTCCTTCGGCGCCGACAAGTGCAGCAGACACATTGCGGGTGCCTCTTGAGCCCGCGAGGGAAAGGGGACTGGGATGGGGGAAAGGGGACTGGGATGGGGGAAAGGGGCAAGGGAGAGGGGAAAAGGGTAAGAGGAAGAGAGGAAGGGATAGAAGGAAGGGAGAAGGGAGAAGGGAGAAGGGAGAACGGGGAAGGGGAGAAGAAAGGGGTAGCAGGAAGGGAGAAGGGAGAAGGGAGAAGGGAGAAGAGAAAGGGAAAGAAGTAAGAAGAAAAGAGGAAAGGAAGAGTTAAGTGGGAACAAAAAGATGGGAAAACAAAGGGGAAAAGAAAAGGATGAAGCAAGAGTCATTGGAAAAGGAGAAAATGGAAGAGAAAGAGAAAATAAATCCCGTACGAAAACAAAGCAAGAGAGAGGAGAAGACACCTGCGAGTGAGCAATATACACAAGCACTAAAATGGGGAAAGCAAAACTGACGATAACGATGATGATAAACGGAACTTATTCGTCTAATAATTTTTTTTACGGCACCATTACAGAGACTGAAGGGGAGAATCAGAGAAAAGAAAGAAAAAAAGAAAGAAAGGGAGACAGAGAGAAAAATAAAAGAAAGAAAGAGAGACAGAGAAAAGAAAAGAAAAGAAAGAAAGGGAGACATAGAGAAAAGAAAGAAAGAAAGGGAGACAGAGAAAATAGAGAGAGAGAGAAAGAAGAAACGGAAGGAATCAAGAGATGTTACAGACAGTGATAGACACACGCAATCATTAGGGTGACAACAGGAGAGTTAACAGAACCGGATGGGGATACGGAATAATGGCAGAGTCAGAAAGGCGGTGTTTGGGAGGAGGAGGAGGAGGAGGAGGAGGAGGAGGAGGAGGAGGAGGAGGAGGAGGAGGAAGAGGAGGAGGAGGAAGAGGAGGAAGAAGAGGAAGAAGAGGAAGAGGAGGAAGAAGAGGAAGAGGAGGAGGAGGAGATGGAGGAGGAGATGGAGGAGGAGGAGGAAGAAGAGGAAGAGGAGGAGGAGGAGGAGGAGATGGAGGAGGAGGAGGAGGAGGAGGAGGAGGAGGAGGAGGAGGAGGAGGAGGAAGAGGAGGAAGAAGAGGAAGAAGAGGAAGAGGAGGAGGAGGAGGAGGAGGAGGAGGAGGAGATGGAGGAGGAGGAGGAGGAGGAAGAAGAGGAAGAAGAGGAAGAGGAGGAAGAAGAGGAGGAGGAGGAGGAGGAGGAGGAGATGGAGGAGGAGGAGGAGAAGGAGAAGGAGGAGGAGGAGGAGGAGGAGGAGGAGGAGGAGATTAAGGCGGAGGAGGTTGAGGAGAAGGAGGAGGAGGACGGAGGGAGGAGGAGGAGGAGGGGGAGAAAGGGGAGCGAGAGAAAGGACGAAGAACACTGACCGGAAGTGGTTAGACTATGTACCCCCCCCCCCCCGTGGTCCCCCACCACCTCTGGTACACCCGGGTTGAGCAGAACCACGCTGGCAACCGTACGGAAACAAACTCAACACATCTGATATTTCAATAAAATGGAAGGCAAAAAAGAAAAAGAAGAGAAACACTTTCGGAAAGACTTGTCACTCTCGCTCGTGAGCATCAAAACCTTCTCCTCGCTGGCCAGCTGCCATACGCCCTCTCCCCTCCCCTGCCTTACTCCCCCCCTTCCCCTCCCTCCCCTACCTCCCCTCCCCCCCCCCCCCACCAAGTCCTGTACCCCTGGGTCCGCCACGCCCTTCTCGCGTCCCCGCTGCCCAATGGGTATTCCCTCCCCCCCACTCCCTCCCGACCCCTTAGACCCACTCCCTCCCGACCCCTTAGACCCACTCCCTCCCGACCCCTTAGACCCACTCCCTCCCGACCCCTTAGACCCACTCCACCTCTCCCCTTAACTCCTTTCTCACCCCCCCCCCCTCAGCCCCTCCCATCCCCATACACAAACATGAAAAGGAATTCAAAAGCAAACTAATAATAATAATAATAGTAATAATAATAATAGTAATAATAGTAATAATAATGATAATAATTAATCAACACGAACTGACCTCTACAAAAGTCCCATAAAATATAACAATAACCACATAAGCAAAATAGAAAATAAGAACATGAAATTCAAAATTATGAAACCAAACCAAACTTCATTGTCGCGGGCGTGTACACCGGCGGTGGGCGTGCCGAGGGGTACGATCGCAACCAGGTCGAGGGCGTGGTGGGGCTACTTAGTCTAAACTTAACGCCCATCATGCCTCGACACTGCACAGTAATCTCGCCCGCATGCCAGGCGTTCCTCGCGACGGGCTGAGTCTCGCGGCGGGATCGAATTCTTCACAAAAACGAAATACTTGAACCTCTCATTTTTTTGGTATAAATACTTGCGCATCAGCTAATTAAAATTCATTTCGTGTGAAAAACAATGAAGAGGCATAGTTCTACTGGAGTAATTAGGGTTCATTATGAGCCCGAGATGAATGGATGCTTATCTGAGGTAAGGCACACAACGTGAGTATTTACATTTATACAAAAAAAGGAAATGAATGAAAAAGTAAAATATATATATAAAAATAAACTACATAAAAATGAAATGAAATATTCAACGAAAAAGAAGAAAATACAAGCTATAATGTTTCAGTTTTAGTTACGACTTCGAAACCGGTATCGAAACCTGTTGCCGTTTCATGCACGCCCGGCAGATGCAGTCAGCCGCCAGCCGTCAGCATGAGCAGGTGCGACGGTTTCCGGAAGAACGGTTGTGGCAAAAGCAGCCGAGCAAGCGAGGAACCAAGGAACCGCGTGTTGCAAGAGCGTGCAACGTGCAATCCATTCCCTCCACGCGGCCCAGAGATGAACCGCGTGGACATGCCGTTGTTGAGTTGATCATTTCATCGAAGCAGTCTTCCTGAAGAGCAGGATGTGGCTGCGCGATCCTCCCATGGGATAGGATGCTGGATGAGGGAAGGGAGGGAAGGGAGGGAAGGGAGGGAAGGGAGGAGAGGGATAAGAAAGCGGGAGGGGCGGGGAGACCTCTTGGTGACGTCATTATGGTTGATGTGGCTAAAGTAATGACCTCGGCTGCGACCTATAACATTTTTATTGACCTGGGAAAGGCGTAGGGGGGAAAAAAATTGTTGTCGTCCGTGGCTGTGAAAAACTACGGCATAGAAGGCTAACCACAAACTGCTTCCAAGACGCTTAAGACTCATTAGCTAAATCTAGAGAAGAGAGTGAAAGGGAAAAAAAATGTCGCCTCAGAAATGTCTTTCTCCTGCTCTTTCTTTTCACTCCTCTTCGTTATCTTTTTAACCTTTGTTACTTAGCGTTCAGAAGGACATCTACAAGAGCACTGCGTTTTTATATTACAGAATTATCTTCTTTTTTTCTTCTACCCACTTCATAATGAACGCAAATTCGGATAAAAAAATTCTGTAAAGTCTTTTTCAGTCACAATTTACAGCCCAGAGGTAGGTAGTAATTAAAGAGAGAAAACAAAAATGAAAGAGAAGGATAATTAAGATTGTTAAAAAAAAAAGAGGAAAGAAGAAACCAAGACAAAGAAAAAAAAAATAAAAAAAGACGAAAAAAGCAAGACGAAAAAAAAGAGGCTCGAAAGAGTGAGAGCGAGCGAGCGAATGCAGCCAGAAGGTGCCAGCCAGACCCTGAGCCCTTCGGTGGCACTGTCAGCGAGGCGAGGTAATAAAGACGCCCAAGAAACCTGGCACTCGTCACGCCCGCGCCTCGGCTGTTTAGACGTTGCGGGCGGAAGTGGCGATGAGGCTATGATGACTTGTGGTTACTT